>NC_072011.1:46807944-47062944 GCF_027791375.1 Indicator indicator | reverse complement strand
GGGGAATGCAGCTACATAATTATAATAGAAATTTCTTCCTTCAACTGTGCCTCTTGAATCCATGTGCAAAGAAACAGCCTCTGCGGTCCATTCGCAGGCAACAAAGCAAGCTCTGGTACAGCAGGGCCACACTCTTCCTTCCAGCAGCTTCCTATCTTTGTAAGGAAATTGCCCCAGTCCTGATTTCATTTGCAGTTCCTCACCCTCAGTGTAGGCAGAGGAGCAAAACCTGAAGAATTTGCAGTCTTAAAAAGGTCATTCCAGCACCCAGAATCTCACAGCCATTTCACTGGAGCAGCAGATCTCTACTGGGTGCACACACTGCCAGGAGCCGAACTCACTTGGCTTGGCGCAAGCTGAAGATGGAGCCCCCAGGGTGGCTCATTCCTGAAGGCCACAGCATGACAGAGATAACTATACTGCTCAAATGTAGTTGCATATAAAGTTTGCATGAACCAGATTATATTTTCATCGCCCTTATGCATATGAAGTTTTTAATTTCTATAAATCTTACAGTGAGTTAGAATTAAATCATATTAGTGTGAATAATAAATGTTTAGGGATCACTTGTCTAAGAACTTGTAGTATTTAATTTACAAGGACTCTACATTTTTCAAATCTCTTAACAAGGAACTTTAAGCACTTCTTGAGGTTTTAAGAAAAAAAAAAAACACAACCTGATCTGGGAAGCAAAAATGATGTATTTTTCCCAGATTCCTGAATGATTGATTGCAAAAGCTTTCTGAGTGTAAGAACCTGGCTAATACTCTTATTAGCATCTTTTTAATCCAGGTAACATAATACTCAAAGTGTCAGATGAATGTCTCAGAAGTGCACCATTAAAAAATGAATTGTGAAACCTTTGAGAGATTAGCCTTTGAATCCAGCCAGAAGCTCCTTGAGGTTCTTGGGTGTGGATCAGAGTCCTTAAACCATAAGTTGCTATCACAAATCACATCAGCCTCCAAGTTATTCTGAATGAGAAGATAGTAGCCTTAGCTCTAGACTTGCTTCCTCTGGGAAGCAAATGTATAAAATTGGACTTTGTTGTGAAAAGAGGGTCTCATTTTCAGAAACTTTTAATTTCTAAAGAAGTTTGAAAAGCAAACAATAAATAAAGTACATTAATATTTTCAGGGTGTTTATGGGTAATAGTAATATAATAGCTATATATAGACAGAATGAGCTATCATAGTAATGATAGCTAGCCTTTAAACAGGGCAGTTCTTCACATGTTCACCATGCTTTTTAGAATAATTACTCAGGTAGCACCATGGATTGATACAGTAGGAAATGGTTTCCCTTTTCCTGCATTGGGAAACTGAGGCAAAGAGGTGAAGTGACACACACAGAAAGACGCCACAGCAGGCAGCATAGCTTTGGGAATGAAAGTCTCAATCAATGACAGTTCCTAAACAGCAGACTTTCATCCATCAGTCAGACTACTTTTTGCTAGACGTTGGCATTCCCTGGGAACTCCATTTTTCACATCATCATATACATTTGAAATTCCTTGAAGGAGCTGTTGTTCTTTATGATGGATGATATCAGCATTGAATTTTTCAACAGAAGTACCTCAGTGCTGGGGAAGGTCACGGAGCAGGCCATCTTGAGTGCCATGTTGCAGCATGGGTTCATGAAAGGCAGGTCCTGCTTAATAAACCTGATCTCCTTCTATGTCAAGGTGACCCACTTAGTGGATGAAGGAAAGGCTGTGAATGTTTATCTGGACTTCAATAAATCCTGTGACACCATTTCCTGCAGCATCCTCCTGGCTGAAGAAACTGGCTGTTTATGGCTTAGGTGGGTGGATGATTTGCTGGGTTAAGAACTGTCTTGATGGCTGGGCTCGAAGAGTAGTGGTGAATGGAGTTTAATCCAGTTGGCAGCCAGTCATTAGTGGTGTTCCCCAGCTCTCAGTACTGGGGCCACTTCTCCTTAATATTTGTATCAGTGATCTGGATAAGGGAATTGAGTGTGCCCTCAGTAAGTTTGCAGATGACGCTAAACTGGGTGGGAGTGTTGATCTGCTTGAGGGTAGAAAGGTTCTGCAAAGAGATCTGGACAGAACAGATCAATGGGCTGAGGTTAGTTATATGAGGTTTAATAAAGCCAAGTGCCAGGTCCTGTACTTGGGTCACACCAACCCCATGCAATGCTACAGGCTTCGGGCAAAGTGCCTGGAAAGTTGCCTGATGGAAGAGGACCTGGAGGTTTTGGTGCTATCTGAACACGAGTCAGCGGTGTGCTTAGGTGGCCAAGAATGACAACAGCATCCTGGCCTGTATCAGGAATAGTGTGGCCAGCAGGAGTAGGGACGTGATTGTGCCCCTGTACTCAGCACTGGTGAGGTCACACCTCAAATACTGTGTTCAGTTTTGGGCCCCTCACTACAAGAAGGACATTGAGATGCTAGATCATGTCCAGAGAAGAGCAACAAAGCTGCTGAAGGGTCTAGACAACAAGTCTTACATGGAGCAGTTGAAGGAACTGGGATTGTTTAATCTGGAGAAGAGAAGGCTGAGTGGAGACCTTATGGCTCTCTACATCTACATGAAGGGAGGTTGGAGTGACGTGGAGGTCAGTCTCTTCTCTCTAGTGTCGGGTGACAGAATGAGAGGAAATGGCCTGAAGTTGTGCCAGGGAAGGTTTAAATTGGATATTTGGTCAGGCCTTGGAACAGGTTGCCCAGGGAGTTGTTGGACTCACTGTCCCTGGAGGTGTTCAAGAAACGTGTGGACATGCACTTTGGGACATGGTTTAATGGCTATGGTGGTGTTAGGTCGGTGGATGGACTCAATGATCTTAGAGGTCCTTTCCAACCAAAACAATTCTATGATTCTACTGCAATACAGACAGGGACCTATTGTGTATGAGAAGTATTTTAATTTATCATCACCCTTCCTTTAATGCATTATAGCAGTAAGCTGCTCATTCCAAGGGATGGATAAGAGCACTGAAGAAAATAGGTAGAACTTCATCATATATCTACAGGAGAAAAAAAGCTGTTTATTCATTTGTTCCTACAACTTCATACTGGTTTACTGTTTCTACTGCTATGCTGCTTTTCAGGGATTGGGAGGGGTGCTGTAGATTATCTCTGCTATCTTGTCATTAACATACAGAAATAGTTTTGGCCATTTTATGAGGCAGGTAATTCCACAAGTCTGCAGGCAGTTACTTTGCTACGAGAATCTTTAAGGATAAAGACCACACTTAAAGCGTTTTGCCACATTAATTTCCAAAGGTCCATGTGAATCACAGCAAAGGCATTAGTCCAGTGTGAGCATATTCAATAATTGATGCAAACAGTTAAAATGATGACACAACAGGAAGCAAAGTGGTGATGTAACCTTCCATTCCCAGTACAAGGAATACCATCAGTTCAACAGATTACTATGGAAAGAGCAGAGGGGCTTTGTCACAACTAGAACAGCTTTTGCCAGGTTAGGTGCATCTGTGCTTTTCCATGCCCACTCTGCAGTCAAGGTACTGCCAGATAAGTGCATGGTGAATGAAAAGGAATCATGTTACAGGCACCAACACTCTAGGCATCTGCCAGCATAGGTAGTGAGGTTGAAATATTAACAAACATGTGGGCAAAGTGTCCATTATGGAAATAAAGGGCATGGGAGAGCACAGAAACAATTAGTTATATTTTACAGTGGTTTATAAGCATCGCAGAAAAGAAATGGAAGGGAAGAGACCGAATTCCCCTCATCTGAGGGAGAGATACTCACCATGGCAAAAATTTTGGAAAGGTGTTCAGCTCAGTTAAAAGGCAGCCCTTTTGAAGCACTTTCAGAGTTATTTTCAGCTGTGAGCAAAGCAGAGGAATATTGCCACTGGGTAGAAATTGCTGCCAAACAATGATCGGTGAAAAGGATTCCTACTGCTGAGCCCCAGCCTATTTCAGATCACTTTCAGCCTGCTCTTTTCTTTGTTGTAAGGCCCCATTTCAGCAATAATGACTGTGTAGTATGGGCAGTATCCCATCCTGGTCTTCCACGCCAGGGCAGCAAGGGGTTGAAGGCTTGCCTCTGAGGCCCAAAAAGCTGAATACAGGCTGCCTGTGCCTGCTGCACAGGAAGGGCACATCCTGTCTTGGGTCATGGCATTCAGAAGGCCCTATTTGTGCCCAAAAAATTAGTAGAAGTGAGAGCAAAATGGTTCCAGTTAAATTTGTCACAAAAGAGGCACTGTGCATAATCCTAGCAGGCAGGAAGATCAATGAGACAGTCCACCTGCAGTCAGAGAGGCAGAAGACAAGACCTCAGAGAGGAGCAAGATCAGCGTGGTGAGGAGTGCAGGTAAGACTGAACAGCTTAAGAACTTCTCCAGAGGGAATATAATCTGTACAATTTTGAAACTCTCCTGTGCCCAACAATCACAGGCACAGGAACCTTCAGACTGCAGATCAGTGCACATTGGGGAGCCCCTGTGTCCTGAAGGGTCAAACCCCAGAACATGCCCTAGTCCTGACAATGGGCTAAGCACCCACAAATGTGCTAACCTGGACAGCTCCTGGGGTCCAGATGGTCAAGGCAAATGTATAGCACATGTAATTGACCTTGTAAGCACCCGTGAATGTGCAAACTTGGGCACTTCCTGGGGTCCAGATGGTCCAGATAAACATGTAGCACGTGTAATTAACTTTGTGACACAGATGTGAACTGTGTGTGCCCCTGGCCATGTTTGGATATGCCCCATCCTATAGGTCCAGTTATCAGGTTTCTCTGTTACCAAAGGACATTAATTGTTGGGACAGTATTTAAATCAGCTGAGAAGTTAGGCAACTTGCCTTGTTCTGATCCAGACAGCAACAAGAGCCAAATGCTGCTGGAGTAGCAGCTGAAGAACTTGTCCTAACAGGCAACAGTTACACCCAGGCCTTGCACCTGAACCAAGGCAGAAAGGGGAAGAGCTCCAAGAGAATTGAATCCCAGAAGAGCCGTGGAAAGGCTACAGCCCAGCGACAGAATACACAAGAGAGAGAGAGGCCCCCTAACCCTCTCTGAGACAAGGGCAAGCTCCAGACCATGAACTGGGCATGAGAGGAGAGAGGCCCCTAGTCCTCTCTGAGCCAAGGGCAACTTGAATTATAGCATCTGGGAAGATACTGGACAGAGAGGCAAGTTGTGAGTACCCATCTAATCTGCCACAGAATCCCATTTGTGGGAAACCACAGATCACAGCACCTTTATTTCCAATTTGAATCACTGTATTAGAAATTCTTAGATCTGTGCTTAAATCATTTAACTGTCTTTATATATGGAATGTAATACCCACAAGTGAATAACAGAACCTGTGAATATACTTCGTTCACAGAGGCTAGGAGTGTCAAACCTACTGTCAAAACATCTGTAATTCAGAAGAAACTCCGGGTGCTTGTCATCGGGGACTCACTTCTGAAAGGCGTTGAGGGTCCTATATGCAGACCTGATCCCCTCGTTAGGGAAGTCTGTTGCCTGTATGGGGCCAGGGTCAAGGACATTGTAAGAAAACTTTCTACCCTGATCCGCCCAACTGACTAGTACCTGTTGGTGGTTTTCCAAGTAGGCAATGACAAAATTTCAAAAAGAAGTTTGAGATCAATGAGGTCTTCAGAGCCCTGGGACGAATGGTTAAGGGGTCAGGAGCACAAGTAGTATTTGCTTCTGTCCCCGCACTAGCTATGCCTAATGATAGGCAAAACATGAAAATCCATCAGATTAATGCTTGGCTGCAGCACTGGTGTCAGCAGCAGGATTTTGGGTTCTTTGGTCGTGGGCTACTCTGCAAGACTCCAGGCCTGATGACTATAGAAAAAATGCTTGTCTCTAAGAGAAAAAAGAATCCTGGGACAAGAACTGGCAGGGCTGATTGATAGGTCTTTAAACTAATTTCGAAGGGGGAAGAGGGAAAAACAAGCCTTCCTGAGGACATTCCTGGGACAGTTGTGAGGCACGGTACCATCTCCACCACTGTCCTAGGATGTGTGGGGGATAGTGGATTATGCAACACCCACAATGGTAACAGATACTCCTCTACTGTCCCTGAAGTGTCTGTATACCAACTCAAGAAGCACTGGGAATAAGCAGGATGAACTGGAAATCTGGGTGCAGTCGCAGGGTTATGATCTTCTTGCAGTTACAGAGACATAGTGAGACAGCTCCCATGACTGGAATGCGGTTATGGACGACTATGTTCTTTTCAGGAAGGACAGACTGACAAGACAAGGTGGTGGAGTTGCTCTCTATGTGAATAAGCAACTAGAATATGTTGAGCTTAACCCAGGGGGCGATGATAAAAGTGCTGAAAGCTTATGGGTAAGAGTGAAGAGACATGCAAACATGGGTGATACAATTGTGGGTGTTTACTACAAACCACCAAACCGGGAAGAAGCTGCTGACAAGGCCTTCAACAGGCAGCTAGACGTAGCCTCAAGTGCCCTGGTTGTTCATGGGTGACTTCAACCATTGGAAAGATCACACAGCCAAGCACAAACAGTCCAAAAGGTTCCTGCAGTGCATTCAACTTTCTCCTGCAAGTAGTTGAAGAACCAACAAGAAGTGCAATGCTGGACCTTGGTATTAACAAGCAAAGAAGTTCTGGTTGTAGATGTTAAGGTTGGGTTGCAGTGACCATGACATGTTAGAATTTAATATCAACAGACAAAGAAGCAGGGTGATAAGTAAAATTTCAACCCTGGACTTCAAGAGGGCCAACTTTCCCCTTTTCAGGACTCAGAATATCCAGTGGGCTAGGGCTCTAGAAGGAAGGGGGGCCCAAGAGTGCTGGTTAATATTCAAACATTGCCTCCTCCAAGCTCAAGAGAAATGCATTCCCTTGAAAAAAAATCAAGTAAGGCAAGCAGAAGACCTGCATGGATAAGGAAGAAACTCTTAGTAAAACTCAAAAATAAAAATGAGGTTTACAATATGTGAAAAAAAAGGACTGGTCAATTGGGAGGATTATAGAGATATAGCCAGAGAATGTAGAGATGCAACAAGGAAGGCCAAGGCCCTCCTGTAACTGAATCTCAGGCAAAAGGTGGGCCCACTGCTGAATGAGATGGGAGATAGGGGAACTGAAACAGAGATGGCAGAGTTGCAAGGGAGCAGAACTGGAGAGATGTGGACATTCTGCTAGTCAGTCAGAACCGGGTTAGAGATCTTATACACCAACTAAAACAAATCCATGGGCCCCTATGGGGTGCATCCACAAGTGCTGATACTCTTGCTGAACCTCTCTCCATCATCTTTGAAAAGTTCTGGAAAACAGAAGAGGTGCCTGATGACTGGAAGAAAGCAAATGTAACTCCAGTCTTCAAAAAAGGCAAGAAGGAGGACCCAGGCAACTACAGACCAGTCAGTCTCACCTCAATCCCTGGAAAGATGATGGAGCAGCTCAACCTGGAGGTCACCTCTAACCACATGGAAGACAAGAAGGTTATCAGGAGTAGCCAACATGGATTTACCAAGGGGAGATTCTGCCTGACTAATCTGATAGCCTTCTATGAATTCATGACCAAATGGATAAATAAGGAAAGAGCAGTGGATGTCATATACCTTGACTTCAGTAAGGGTTTTGATACTGTCTCCCATAACATCCTCATAGAAAAGCTTAAGAAATGCAGCACAGATGGCTGGTCAGTGAGGTGGATCAAAAACTGGCTTGACAACTGAGTTCAGAGGGTCATCATCAGTGGGACAGAGTCAACTCGGAGGCCTGTGGCCAGTGGTGTTCCCCAGGGATCAGTATTGGGTCCAGTTTTGTTCAATATCTTTATCAACAACCTGGATGAGGAGATTGAGAGTATCCTCAGCAAGTTTGCTGATGATACAAAACTGGGGGGGTTGGCAGGCACCCCCTCAGGCTGTGCAGCCATCCAACGTGACCTGAACAGGCTGGAGAGCTGGGTGCAGGCAAACCTCATGAAGTTTAATAAGGACAAGTATGGGGTCCTACGTCTGGCGAGGAATAACAACAGGCACCAGTACAGGTTAGAGGCTGCCCTGCTGGAAAGCAGCTCCATGGAGAAAGATCTTGGAGTGCTGGTGGACAGCAAGTTTTCCATGGAACAACAATGTGCCCTTGTAGCCCAGTGGTATCCTGGAGTGCATCAAGAAAAGTGTGCCCAGCAGGTCTAGGAAGGTTCTTCTACCCATCTACTCCGCTCTGGTGAGACCACACCTGGAATACTGTGTCCAGTTTTGGGCTCCCCAGTTCAAGAGAGACAGAGACCTGCTGGAGAGAATCCAACAGAGAGCCACGAGGATGATTAGGGGACTTGAGCATCTCCCCTGTGAAAAGAGACTGAGGGCCCTGGGGCTGTTCAGTCTTGAGAAGAGAAGACTGAGAGGGGATCTGATCAATGGCTATAAATATCTGAGGGGGCCAATCTGTTTTCCGTGGTTCACAGTGATAAGACAAGGAACAATGGGTTCAAAATTGGACACAGAAGGTTTCACCTCAACGTGAGGAGAAACTTCTTTACAGTAAGGGTGACAGAGCACTGGAACAGGCTGCCCAGAGAGGTTGTGGAGTCTCCTTCTCTGGAGAATTTCAAAACCCACCTGGATTCATTCCTGTGCCGACTACCCTAAGTGATCCTGCTTTGTGGGGTTGGACCTGATGATCTCTGGAGGTCCCTTCCAACCTCTAATATACTGTGATACTGTGTACTGTGGTACTTTGTAAATAAGTTACACAGTGGTGTTTGAAGATACCACCACCCAAAATATTAAGTAGTACAATATATAAAAATATACATTTTATTACACTCTGCTTGTATTGCAGTGCCTCTGTGTTACCACACCATGAGTGTGTCCTCGCTGGGAAAAGCGAAAACTGAAGGAGCAGCAGGACATGTCAAGTGCTGGGAAGTTTCAGCCTTGTGGTATGCTTGCCTGCCTGGACTTAAGACCACACTATAAAGGCAGAGCATGATTGTGCATGACCTATGGTTTTGTCTTCAGAACAATCTACCTCATGCTAATGAGTAATTAGAAATGTGTTTTCCCTAGGCAACCATTCCTGCCAGCAGTCAGGAGGCATTTTGTGGCCATACTGCATGCTTTTATTGTTGTTGGATGGGATTCCCCTGTTCAAGAGCCATCATGCATTATACCTGGTACTCTGATACACCCTTCCCACCTGCATCAAACAGGGTCAAGCCAAAATGAACACTTGCATGAACAGTTCAGATCATTGTATGAAGAGATTTGAGTTGTAGAAGCACTGCACATTTTTCTACTACTATTTAGAGGTTAATGTGTGTAGCCTTAACAATAATTTGTTTATTCATCTATTCCAGTAGCTTTGTTACTGCTGACTTCTATCTAAAAGGAGACTTAATGCACATGTTATGAGCTATAGGACAGTTATGGCTTAAAATGAATGTACCAGAACTGGGTTGTGGGGAGGGGGGAATGGATTTAAAAAAAAATCTCATACACTTAGAAGTCTCACATGTAAATTGTCATTACTATTCTTTTTGCTGATTTATTACTTTTTCATAGCATAAAAATAAGAATAAATCGAATGGTGGATCTGGGCATACTTTCAGTGCAGGGAGTATGGAAAGAAATCAGAATATTCAGAAATCTGTGAGCTGGAGAACAGCTTTTCCCAAAGTGTTAAAAATACTCTTTCAAATGAGGAAAGCAATTTAACTTTAAACATTTTTAAAATATTGATGTAGCAATGTGGTGGTCTACAGTGTATCTTTTATGCTTGAAGCAGAGTCAGTGGTATATTCCTAGATTTCTTTCAAAAGCTGACTTCCAAAGGCAGATAGTCCTGCAGTAATAGTTAAAAAAACACTTGTGCTTCCATGTGGAATGTCTGTAGTTCTTTCAGCTGCAAGCAGTCTGTGAGCTTAGGCACAATATGGATGCATCTGTGTTGACCTCAGCATGCTAATCCAAGGAATACCCTCTAGCTATTTGTGCTTCTGGCCCTGGCCAGCAGAAGTATTATGGCCAGCAGAAGTCCTATAGTCTGGCTGCAAATGTTCAGTCTTGGCCTATATGAGATTTCTTTTACAGGAAGGAGTAGCCTAAGTCTTGGCTGCTTATAAATTCAGACCTTCCAGTGGATAGCTTCAGGATCTGATGAACACGTTGTATTGTTGCATGCTTAGATGGAACACATGGAAGGCCATTGCCAGGTCTTCCATGTCATAGACCTGTGCTAAGCAGTACCATCAAGGTGAACCTTCCATCTCTCTTAGCATTCCCTGAAGGGGAATGCTTCTAGCCTATGTTTGAATATGTAGCCTCCAAGGTGGCCTTGAGTTTGTGTGCAAAATAGACATAACCATCCACCTGCAGATTGCTCTGTGCCAGACTTGTCTTTGTTCTCTGCTAGTTTACCTCTGCCCTGTCCTGGTTCAGTGAAAAGTCATTATGCTTCCTAAAGAAAAACACAACTGCACAAACCTCCACTTAGCTCTTAAAAGCTGTTCTGATAATTGTCTTAAAACCAACCTGAAAATTTGAAGCATTAGAAAGCATTATACTAGAGCCCATTCATGCTGCTTATATAGCAAAAGTTTATTTGTACAAGCAATTTCAGTGTCTATCTCATTGAGACCCCACAGCACCTTCCTATTTGGCCCTCTGACTCCATATGAATAGAGGCAATTCTCTCTGGGCAGCTATGTATTACAAAGGAAGCCACCACCACTAAGAGTAACATTATCTCAAGAAAAATATCCATGCTGTTGCCCAAACCTTGACCTACTATGTAGTTCTTTTTCTGTTAACATAACTCACTTGACATCTTTACCTTTGTATACCACTTTGCTGTGATTCCCTATGACACTGTTAAAGAACTATAGTGCTGGGAGAGCATCATTGCAAAGGTGAACTGCAATGCATAGGCAAATTTGGAGGGTTTGGAAGGAAGGATAAAGGGTTAGTTTTTACCATTTCATATAAGCCCAACCCAAAGAAATAACAATAAAAGATGTGTGGCAACGAAGACAATTTATATATCTTCTGTCCTCTGTAGGATGATTAAAGTGGAGTGTTTCACACAGACTTGTCCTTTCTGAAATTTCAATAATTAGTTTTATTGCATCAGGACAAGTAAAACAGCAACAGGAAAAAAAATGTTTGAAGTTTCTGTACTTCTATCATTAAAAACATCTACTTTTCTCTTTTTCTGAAGAATCTAGGAAGGTCTGAAGCTCCCAAGTCCAGGCTATGGTCTGACATGCATGATATCACTATTCAGTAGGTCTTGTCAGGGCCCAGTAAAGATCAGAGCAGAAAACTATCAGGTGCTACATTTCCCCTTCTTTTTCTTCCTATCACTACTTGTGATAGTTTGGCTTTCAGATGATCTAATCCACCTGTTTCCTAGCTCCTTGCATTCCTCAAGGACTATGTGTGCTTACACTCTGCATCGACAGGAGGAGACAAAAAAGTGGTTTCTAGGGACACAGGATGATGGTGCACTGGCAAGACCAATTTACAGGATCTTGTGCTATAGCTCGGATCAAAGAGCAAGAGACAGATTTTTTTGTCTGAAGTAAAATCATCAATATACAGAGATTCTCAGAGGTTTTCAGTTTGCTGCCTTCACAGTCAATGCTTGTACTCTTCAAGGTTGTATCTTCTCCTTTTGATAGGATAATAAACACCAGGTTATCCACGATGACCCACCCATTTTGACTTTTCAGTCAACTAGAAGGCTTTACTTGATCAGATGTAGCATGATTAGCTTTACTCTCCTGCTGCTCACTGTTTTTTAGGCAGATGGATAACTTAGTCTTTGGACCACAACAAGACTTACAATGCTGCTGGTGAGTGTGGAAAACCTGCACACACATGCTGTGGTTTTATTTCCCAAACCCATCAGGCCCTCATATGAAAGATCTTGAGTAACAAGGTATTTGCTGTCACCAACTACTTCACATCTCCTTTTACATGAACACCTGCACAGTCCTGAGACAGTACCCACACTCTCCTTGGGACCTCATGCTTTTAGGATTTTCCACCCTACCAAAGAAAGGCCTAGCCTGAGAAAAGGTTGCTTCTCAAGTTCACTGCAATACCCAGTATGGCTGCAGAGCCCTCCTCCGGAAAATACTGCCAGTTCTCAGAGGGCCTACTGAGATATATTGAATCAATGACAAGAGCTGAAGAGTCTGGGGCTGGTCTACCTCATGGGTTTGCAGGTTTGCACAGTGGACTCTAGCTCCCTCAGGGCTCTTCACTCTGTAGCCACACACACAAGAGTGCCAGTGGTTCTCACAGCCCAGGAGTTGAAGACTCTGTCCCGTGCCTCGTAGGAGCAGATGCGTAAATTATGTACATTTCCCCAAATGTATATTCCATTTATCTGGACTCTGTCCTTTGCTGGCAGCTGGAGGGGTACCACATTTTTTGTCTTTATTGTAGGACCCAGAGCCCTCCCTCTCCACAGTCCCTACAATACTGCTCCTCAGGCTGTGAAACCCCTTATGCAACCTAATGCTGTTGTGGAGTGAGGGCTCAGATGTCAGGAGAAGTGTTTAGCCCTCCTGCAGGCAACATTGTCCCCACCCCATCTATCCCTAGTGCAGGCCTTTGTTTGCACCCCATGGGAGGAAAGTAATCTCCTTGCCTGCGACCACACCTGGATTCAGCCTCCAATTTGGCACCTTGAAAAGTGGTCCAATTCTCTAACACTTTTACCAGGACTAAAGCCAGGGTGAATGCAGCTAATTTTCACCACTCTAATTAGGCGGTGAGTTAGCAAGGGGAGACTTCACCTGTAAGGAAAAGAAGAAAAAGACAGAAAGGAAGAAAGAAAAGAAAAGAAAGAAAAGAAAGAAAGAAAGAAAGAAAGAAAGAAAGAAAGAAAGAAAGAAAGAAAGAAAGAAAGAAAGAAAGAAAGAAAGAAAGAAAGAAAGAAAGAAAGAAAGAAAGAAAGAAAGAAAGAAAGAAAGAAAGAAAGAAAGAAAGAAAGAAGAAAGAAAGAAAGAAAGAAAGAAGAAAGGAAGGAAAGAAAGAAGAAAGAAAGGAAAGGAAAGAAGAAAGAAAAAAAAAGAAAAGAAAGAAATGAAAGAAAGAAGAAAGAAAGAAAGAAAGATAAAAAGAAAAGAAAAGAAAAAGAAAAAAAAAGAAAGAATAGAAAAGAAAGAAGAAAGAAAGAAAGAAAGAAAGAAAGAAAGAAAGAAAGAAAGAAAGAAAGAAAGAAAGAAAGAAAGAAAGAAAGAAAGAAAGAAAGAAAGAAAGAAAGAAAGAAAGAAAAAAGAAAGAAAGAGAAAGAAAGAAGGAAAGGAAAGAAAAAGAAAGAAACAAAGAAAGAAAGAAACAAAGAAAGAAAAGAAAGCAAGCAGAGGGAAAGAAAAGGAGAAGAGAAAGAAAGAAACAAATGTATTCTGAAAAAAGAGAAAAATAAAACACTGAGCACTTGATAGCTGTACCAAGAAGGGAGGCCAGGAGCAATCTCTTTCCTTGCAGGTGCAGGGCAGAAGAGGTTGACTTAGTTTTGAGGTCTGAGCACTGGAGAAGCACCATGGGCCTAGGGAGCAAGCACAGAGAGAATGCTACATTTTCTGGCTTGTTTTGGCTGTAGGTCTCTGAGGAAGCCTTTACTGGAGAAATCAGACAAAGGTGTTCGTATTGTTACTTCTGGGAATTCATTGGTTCAGAGAAATTCCGTGAAAATATGCTGACATCCAGTTACGCAGTCTCAAACAAACAGCAACAAAAGATCTCCACTAGTGTTCTGCCAGCCCTGACCAAAAATCAGCATTTTCCTCAGCTTATTTAATAATCAGGTGCCCTTCTCCCCATCACCCTACAAAAGAAAAAAGACCCAAAGAAAGAAACAAACAACAACAAAAAAAAAACCACCAAAACTCCAGACCAAACACAAAACCAGAAAAATAGAGGGGGCCAAAACCAGTATGTGTGGTTTTCTTAGCTTCTACACAGAGAGCCAGGGCCATGGAAACACCAGACTAAGAGGCTTAGAGTAAATCCTGGCAGTCTCAGTGCTAGAAACTCTCCCACTGATAAACAAAGCCTAATAAATAAGTTTGAGAGAAAAACTAAATGAGAGTGTGGCATTGTTGAGCAGTTAATTAGGATCCCTCTAAGCATTCATACTGCAAAGAACAAAAAAAAAAATTAAAGAATATATAAACATATGTTGGCAAGAGCAAGAACATGCTAAAAGTAAACACTGCTGTTATTAGTAGTAGTAAAAATAATATTAATTAGTTGTATTACAGTAGCACCTAGTGGTGCTACTGGATCTCATCCCCAGATGAGACCAGGGCCCCAAAAACTCAAAGACCTCAAATAGAAGCTAGGTATAAGTGCATTCATGTGCATACACGCTCTACATAGATAGATATGTACATAACATACAGATAGACATGCAATCAAATGATGAAGAAACCGCAGTAAATGGAAATTGGGCTACAAATTATTTTGTAACTGGTCTTCTCTTGTTCCTATTTTTATGATGCTGCGATGCAGCCATTTATGGTCCTTATGATACAGAGAATACAAGACTGTAGTTGTAGTGCAGGAGTCAGAGTGCATGTATGTTTGTGTGTTTATTCATATATGCATATATTTAAATAGCTATACACACATATATATGAACTAAGTTTTCTCCTTACTTGGATCAGGATAGCACAGAAAGTTTGGCTGAAGACAGAATAAATGCTACCCCAAAGGCTCCATTTACTCACCAAGCACCATTTCTTCATTGCAAAGTGAAATTGCCATGTCATTTCCATTTTTGATCATGGTATCTCTCCCCACCTTGGACTGTAAAATCCTCCCTTAAGAAAGTCATAGTTGAATCCCACCCTCAGCTAAGTCAATACAGCTCTTTGTCTCAAAGAGTACAGAATTGTACAGAAATCAGTTGCTGCTGACTTCTACTAAACCAATCCAGATATACTGGGGGAAAAAAATACACCTTTCCTTTTCTAATGTGAGTTTGCATGCTATAACAAAGAGAACATATGGGTACCCAGATGACACACATGGGAAGTAATTTAATTGTTAATTTTTTAGTGACTTGGCTTCCTAAGAAAATGAGTCCTTGCAGATTACTACTGTCCTGTTTCAAACAGAGCATTGCTGTTAATTGTGGGGTTTTTAGAAAAAATGCACAGTATACTCTAATATAACATCAGCAGAGGCATCACAGTGTTTATATTTCCAATGTGGAAATTGCATGGCAGGTTGAGGCATCAATGTTCAGAGATAAGCTTCGTTTGGATGATAATTTCATTAGATTAGTTTGTAAACTTTTAATGCAGGTTGTATTATATGTCTAAGAAGAAACAATTCGTGTGACAGACTATCCTTCATAATCCCCCTCTTCAGCCTTCTGCTAACAAAAGACCCTTAATACTGAAGATGTTTTGTGGGAGGAGAAACATTTTCCAAACAAGTAGTTTCTCTATTCCAGCCCAGGTAACAAAGAGGCCTTAGGAATTTCTGTGGGCCCTGTCATGACTGGCCCATTGGTCTTAAAGCCACCTGCTGCTTAAGCCATTGGTCAATAGATTAACTGCTGCTATTACTAAGTGTTTAGAAAAGTAAGTTATGTGGCAGAGCAAACAAAATCAACCTCCTTAACACATGTTAATTCAAAATTTAATAAATCTGCACTGAGAACAGTAAAACAATCAAGAGGGGGTGGGGTGCACAGGAAAGCTCTTCGTATGCGCTGATCCTTCAAGCAAAGTATCACATGGCAGATAAAAAGTCTTCATGGAATCTTAAACAAAAGGATAATACTCTATTTGCTTTGCAAAACTGCCTTGACACTTCCCTCCACCCCTCTGCTTTCCTCCTTCCGGTTTTCCAAAGCCGTTCTGCACTGCAGGGTTTGGGCAATTTCCAAACCTCAGTCACAGAAGATAAATTCACAATAAACCCTAATAGTGGAGTAAATTCCTGGCGAAAAGGTGGGAAGCATTCAAATACTGGCAAAAGCTGTGACACTGCACAGCCCTCATGTTGTTCTTACTCTGTATTGAAACATGTTTTTAACAGGGCACATCCCCCCCCAAAAAAGAGAAAGCCTCGTGTATGCCTTCACGGGCAGTTGAGGACTTTATATTGCTGTGGAGGGCCGGAGGAATGGGGGAGCTGAGGAGGTACTCAGAAGGTTGATGTGGATACTCAGCCTGGTGTGAAGGCCAGAAAGGTGCTGCTTATTCTCTATAAAATAAGCCATTAGGAGTTCTTGCTTTTCTTTCAAGCACTTGCTATTCCTCATACTGCAAATTTAAGTAAATGGTAAAATACAGTTCTCATCACTTTGGAAAGATCCACAAAAGTTATTGGAATAAATTTTCACTTCTATGATGTCTTTTCTTAATTAATTTGTTTCACGTGTAAGTCAGTTGTGACTTAAAACTGAAGATCAGTATTATGGCTGCCCTCTCTTGGCTTATAATCATAGGATGGAAGCTTCCGTATGGGACCAAGTCTGTGTTTTGTCAAAGGATGCTCAGAAGAGGAGAAAGGGCCCAAACAGCTGCAATTAAGGTCACAAACAAGTTTGTCCACTGACATTATCCCACTGAGTGTTTGGGTTGGGGGAAGACGGAAGTAGTGAAATGCTCCAGAACTTGCACACTTCCACCCAGAGTGAGGTGCTGTAGCTAGCACTGGTCATTTCTTCATAAATATGATTGTTACTAGTGTGTTTGGGGTTTAGGTCCTTCCACAAGGTTTCTCACAAGTCTAATACCAGTTTTGTCAAGTGTGTTCAACTGGTCCTGAGTTGTATATATTGGCAGTCAAATGCAGTACCTCTGTTAGAAAACAAGGCATCTCCCAGACAGGTTTTCAGTGTGGATTCCACAGGATCCATACACTGTGTTGTGATTTCCCTGCAAACGTTTAGGTCTGGCTCTGGTAGAGCCTTCCATATCCAGGCTTGTGAATAAATGCTACTGGAAACCTCCATGGTGTTTGGAGGACCAAAGGTTCCCCTTTCACAGGGCTGCAAACTTCCTTAGAGGAGAATGCAGCAGTAACTCCAAAACATTTTTCTTACAGGTTTTGTCAATCTGATTTTTTCCCTGGTAGGGGAGCATTTAGACCTGTATGAACAAGATAAGCTAAATGATTTATATAGGTATTGCTAGGCTATCAGCTGTCATCATGGAGCCCAAGTTGATGGTTGTAGAAAAACATTAGGAGCTATCTTAAAAAAGGACATTTATCACAGATTTAAAAAAATATGTCAAAGCTCCTTGTATGTCTGGAAATATTTGAGGGTAAGTAAAACACTAAGAACAATTCATCTGGACTGCTATCCTTCCTTTCCTTCCTGTGTCTAATCACTCTCCTTTCTAGCAGTGTGGGAAAATTGTGATGTTAAAATCAAAGGTTTATGCGTAATAAAAGATTGCCTGTGTTGCATTCTGAATATCTTTGACTCCAAGATCTGTTCTTCTGATAGGACACAGTGTAGAGAAAGGCAGATCCAGCCCTATACTTACGCTCTGCAATGAGCACATACAACACTTCCATTCACAAGGTGGTGGGTGAGCATCTGTCTTCGTAGCTGACACCAGAGCTGGTTTTCAGTCAGTCTGCCAGCAAGAGACACTAGTGAGCAGGGTCCCATTTGACAGATGTAAACTCTAGGTAGTTTAATGTAATGCACTCAGAATTAAAGCACTTGCCTGATTTGTTGTGCAGTATCTGCACATTGCCTCTGCCTGGCAAGGTCACCGGATAATACTATAAGGGGATACTCACTTATCTTTAACGTGACATTGCTTTCTGTACACATATTAATTGTATAAGCAAAGATAAAACGTGGAATAAAGAAATATATTTTTAGATGTTGCTTTATTTGGAAAGCAGGATTCTGGGATTTGATACTCATGAGCTGAATGGTGCTTTACTGCCATGATACAATTAAATCACCTAATTCCTTGCAGCCTCATAATGAGGAAACATAACCTCATCTATATCTTTCCTCTTTGAAGCAAAGAATTCAAACTCAGTTTGAAAAAAAAAAAAAAAAGCCCGATTTTGTAGCATTTTCTGTTCTGAGTGTTCTAGGTATTACAAAGGGTGCAAAGGCAATACACAGTGTAGCGTGACACTTAAACTGTTATTACATTTATATTGCATTTAGAAAAAAATCTTCAATCATTCACAGTTAACCTAGGAGACCATTTTCCCCAATGTGACACTTACATGCTTTAAAAATAATGGAATGATTTGTTTCTTCCCCTTGAATATGAGGCAGCAAGGTTAGAAGGGGAAGCAGAGGTGGTATGAAAAGTGACTTATATTGTCAAGGTCTTCTTAACTATTAAGCAGGGGGGGAAAGCATCAGACTGCTTTCCTGGGTTAAAACAGAGAGATGTTCTCCACTGATGACTGTCCTTCTAAGCCTTTCCTATCACAGGCTAGCAGTTAAAATAATACTCACATACTGGGCATCCAGCAGAGTTGATCTACCTTTCCTGCTAGGAGGTTCACATCCAGTCAAGCCTGATTAATCTGTTGCAAGACCTGAATGATCCCAAATACAACGCGTAACAGCTATACCTGTTTATCAAGTCAGTTCATTTCCCTTCGCCTATTCCACTCTGAAAAGGAGCATTAATTAAAACAGTAAACAAACGAGCGTCTATTCTAAATCAGAGCTGCAGGCAAAGAAGAGATAACTTAGGCTCTTGAGAAGAGGGATTTTCAGTTAATTTATGGAATCTACTGTCACTCTCAGGACAAGGGAGCTTACGTAGCTGGGAAATTGAAGCAGACAGGCTTTGTCTAAACACTTCTTTTTCAAAGAATATATCTTTTTTTTCTATTTCCATTTTAATCAAGTGCCTTTTTTTTTTTTTCCCCAGGAAAGAAATTGCTAGATTTTTCCACTGTTCTGATGATGACTCATACAGCTCCTCTGAGATCCTCAGAAGGTAGAGGAGAGGAGTGAGGAGAAGAGGCAGGGAGGTGAGCTTTTTTTTTAAAAAAAAAAAAAAAACAGTGCAAGAAGGTGAAATGTTCTACTAGCATATTCTTCCCTGGCAATTAATTGCTGTGTTTCCATCTACTCTGATTATTCATTGTTCCCTCAGCATTTTCATCTGGGGTCTGTACCCTTATCCTGGATCAACACTGATGTGAGTGGAAGCTTTTGTCTGCTCAGAGACCTGATAACTGCAGGGAGCCCACCTGAATGAAGTAGTTGCAAAATAGTGTCAAGAGGAGTTTGGTTACCATACTGAGTTGCTGACAGTCTAAGGCCCACCTATAATTGCTACTTGCTCTGTGCAATATAGAGGTGAACATATGAGCAAGATCACAGGACTGCAACACAGGGTCCATTCCCAGTGCAGCCTGCAGACATCCACCAAAACTGCAAGGAAAGCACTACAGGAATGAAAGAGGTGATGCCTGGGGGCCTGGCTCCTAGTGTTGCTTTAGTTATGCTGTTTGCACTCATCTCCCAGACTCAGCAGCAGTGCAGGCTGCCAGCCCCAGCTCTGTGTGAGAATTCACATGGAGGAATCACCCAGACATGGGTGCTGGAAGGTCAAGGCCTCCACTTCAATATGGTTTTCGGTTTGCTTTTGATTTTTAAGTAAGGCACATACATATTCATTTTTTAATACAGGAGGAGAAACAGCAAATTATCACGGGAGTGCCACAGAGCTGCAGGAGAAATGGGCCAAACCCTTCCTTGAAAGCAAAGAGGCAATGTGCACTGAATTCCCCCTTACAAGCACTATGCTGAGCTAATTGAAAATGGCTCTCCCACATCTCTAGAGATTACCCTGACCGCCTACCTATGTGCCTCTGAAGGGGGGGTTGCAGGCAGAGAAAAATCCTCTCCCTTTCTCCCTCTCTCATCTCTCTCTCTCTCTCCCTCCCTCTGTCCTTTTCATTTTTTAATCAATAATTCTACCCTGAGAAAACTCCCCTGCTGTAGCTCCTGCTGTACACTCCCAGGACAAGCTTCAGTTTCAACAAATCACCATTTTCTGTGAAAAAATTCACAACCTTCTCTTCTTACGAGCTGTTTTTCATTTCCAGTGCATAGCTAAAAAGATTACTGCTCTGCCCAAAATAAAATGCTATTGGCAGGGAGACAGTTTAAACTCCCATCAGCCAGGATTTGTCATGATGAAGGCTGCATTTCCCAGGAATCAAACTATCATTTTGCTTCTTACAACACTGTTGGGACTCTCTCCCTGGGCTAATTAATATATTAGACATTTTATTTTATTTCAGACTGAGATTTGGAATAATTCAGTTTGTGAAATTGCATTGAAATTGTAGTTTTCATAAAATTACAGACAGACCAAAAAAAGTTCTGTAAACCTTTGTCATTTCAGATACAAACCTCTTTTAAAGCTACAGGAATGCCTTGTATATATTTCAAGTCATCCAGCTTTTCCTGGTGGCATATCCAGTAATCATGTTGACAAATTAATGGTAGAGAATTAGTTGTACATTAAAGATTTAAATTCTATTATGCGGCACATTGTCATAAAATGATATAAAACAATAGGCAAATAAATGTAAATTAATTCCAGTTACTGACATGTAAGACACAGAGTGACATCTGTACACTTCACAACTTGTGCAGCTGCCATACTTTAAAACGTAAAGCAGTGGGGGAAGCAGAATGGTGCAGTGGAGCAGGAGGAAGGCGATGGAGTCAGGCCTGGTGTTTGGCAATGGCAGTGGGCTGGGCAAGCCATCCCTCCACTTCTAACCAAACAAATCTGCGTCCAGCATTGGCCCTGTGTGCCCTGGGGGGGACGCTAGAAAAGTTGCTTTTTCAAGTGGGATGAATACCTTCTCATGGCAATACTTGGGGTTTTGTATCATCCCCCACTAACCAAAAACCCACAAGTTCCCATCCATACCAAGGTGCAATTGCTTCCTGGGGCACAACCCCAGGACACTGAAGGGCTCACACACTACTGTGCTGGCTAATTATACAGATTCTATTTCCTGGTATGAAGGAATGCATTACCTGCAGCAAAGGATGCATGAAAAATTGGGTGCGGGAGGCACTAGGAGGAAGCAGAAAGCTGCCGTGTATTCAAGCCCTTCACTCTGGGTTTATACCCACAATCCAAGCCCATGCTGAGAGCCTAATCACTGGGGCTATTCTTCGGGCTGTTGTCCAATCAGTCGCTGAATAGCAAAACCCCACAATGCGGAGTATGAATTAAAGGGAGGGAATAAACGTGGGCACAGAGTTTTTTTGCAACAATACCTAACCGGGCCTTTCAACCAGGACAACTCACGGACAAAAGCGCGGCGGAAATTGAAGTAACTTTTGAAGGCCCTCGGCAGTAAGAGCTAGCTCTACGAGGGTAGCACTGGCTTCTTTTTGTGTGAACTGGATCAATTATTTGCTGGGGGGTGAGAGGTGAAGAAAAAAAAAGTCTTAAAAATCAGACATTTGTGTCACACTGGCCTTGGAAATCACAGCTGTTCGTTAAATAAAACCAAATATTTTTGTCTCCTCCTCCTCCTCCCCTTGGTGGATGCTGCAGTGATTTAGGGGGTGGCTGGTGGAGTACTCACATTCCTCACCCTCCCCCCCCACGCGCCTGAAGAAGAGAAAAGCTTCTTGAGCTATAGAGATGTCAGGTCCATGTTTTAAAATTTAGCTTTGTTTACCCAACAGAATGGAATTCATTACTGTGCAGAAGTGGTTCAATTTTCTGACCTTTTTTATTCAAAATGTTGGAAGTAGCAAAAAGCTCATTTGAAGGTCACAGGTTTATGTATCTATTCTCTTAAGTGTTTTAGAAATTCATATGGAGGACACTAAAGGTGGAATATGTGAAAACATACTGTTCATTGTTTACCCTAACCTTGCCACGATTATTAGATAAATGAGGGAAGCAAAATGGCATTAAAAGCCATTGTTAACAGTGAATTTTTTATTTCCCCTGAAGACTGTTCATTTTTGCCCCTGATCTGCAAAGGTCATTTTCTAATTCTTTTCTCTGAGTAGTTTATATAACTTCTGTATTTCAAGTCTGTAAAAAGCTTTTGCAGACTTTTTATACTGTAAGTAGTAATTTGTTTCATTACCGCTTGAATTTTTATATGTTTTCCTATGGACATTTTGATGATATTGTCAGGCTTAAAAGCTGAAAGGCTTTTCAGTTCTTTCTTTCTTTTTTTTTTTTTTTTAAGCCCAAATCCATTCAGTCTGGATGATTTAAAATTAGTGGAATTAATCAGTCGGCCATTTAAAAGCCAAACTTTGTGGCAGAAGAGACTTGGAGCAAAATTATTTTATTTTTCTACATCTACAGCTGATTTGAAAGGCCTTTTCAGCCGGTTATGCAAAGCCAATATTTAACTGTTACTTATTCCCCTAATTTCTGTCCTTTGTCAGGGGAACTTTCCTCGCTAGATCTTGTTGCTCCGTTCCACGCTAATTGCAGCTTACATTATATAAATGGCTTTGTAAAGAAAACTGTAACCCCCAGCCTCGAAAGTTGCATGTTTCTATTTGCTCAAACTTGATGCACTTATTTTGAGAGGGTCATTTCGAGGAAAGCTGTGTAGGCACTGAGAATGTCCCGTATAATAAGCTTAAACAGAACCTTTTGTCCAGCCTAGTCTTCTCAGGCCTGAAAATTAGGCCTCCTTTTTCTGGCGGGGGGCTGAAGTGGTTCATTACCGCAGCCTCCTCCAGCAGGCCTTGGCCCAGCCATTCCCAGTACTCGAGCTCTGTAACTTCCTTAGAAAGGACGAAGGAAAACATGGCACACAAAGGTCTTGTTAGCACTTCCTATGTGAAATTAGCAGCTTTCTAAAAGGTACAACTCCAATTACCTCACATTGTGGGGACGCGCACAAACCCAACAATGAGCCCAGTCTTGCAAGTGACATGCTGTCTCTCTGGAGTTACTTCCCTAATTAGGGATGACGAAGCCCCATTCTGGCGAGTGCATCTATTTACAGTGGGCCACAATGCCTTAACTCGAGCATCCTCCTGAAAGGCCAGTGTTAAAAAACACAAGTGCTCTTTTGGTGGAGCCGTCCGTGGGGAAGCGCCGCATTCCTCGCAGCTACACCCTCCCGAAAAGGGTGGCCGCTTTCCCTGCATTGTTCACACTTCAGGATTCATTTGGGACAATAAAGCTCCTGCCCCGTGAGCTCTGGGAATTACAGTGGACAATGGGCAGGCTTTCTTAGCGGGGTCTAATGATGGAAAAAAAGAAAAATATTTATTGCTTTTGACAGTTTCACAAGGGGCAAAAATCCTTGTCATGGCTTTAAGTTTCCACAGCTGTTGGAGGAAGGGTGGTCATATGGACTAAAACAGTTCGGCTCCTTTGTTAAGAGGCTGAGTGCAAGGGCCAGGCTGTGAAATTAAAGATTAAGTTCATTAAGGTAAGATAATTGTGCTTGCATCCTTGTTGATACAGGTGTATACAGGCAAAGCCTGGCTCGCTGGACATATTTATTTACTTCCTGGCATCTTGAAAGACAAATCAGCTTGTGACAGAGAGGTGCTGGAAATGCTTCTTGTTTGCTCAGCCCAGGATGGGGATGACAACCTGCAGGCCTTGTGCACCACAGTCCTGTCAGGAGCAGGAGGAGAGCGTGAATTGTTTTGAATCGTTTTGGTGGCATGACAAAACATACCTTTGGCCAGAGGAGAAAGCCACCCCAGTTTTGGGCTGGGGTACTAGTCAGCTTTTTGCCTTGAAACACTGTGGTGTTGCTGTGAGAGAGGGGGAATTATTAACTCCCTGGTGGCTTATTTGGCATAAAAGTGTTACTGATTATTAGCTTGCTGCCTCTAAGTGTTTGGATTCTTCACTATTGTTGTGTTATTTGTATTGTTAACAGTTCGCAAGTTCAATAGTTTCAGCTAAATTGCCCTGTAATATTAGGGTTCCAGTATGAAATTATTGCAGTTAATAATAAAATACGACCTTTGTGTAGGTACACAGATAGCTTCCCAAATTCATTTTTAAAAGCCCTCAGGAATTAGTGCAAACATACCGCTGGGAATTGTGCTGTGTTATCAATTATCTATTGTGCTATTTTGCTGACAAAGAAGGATGATAATTTTGAGCGATTAAAAATGCTGCAATACAGTTTCTATTTTATTTCATTAAAATAAATATTAAGCAGGGACTTGCACTAAGGAGCCTGTTGGTTCGCTTATGCCGGTTTGCTTTCTTTTACCTAATTGTCGCCCAGCCCCACATTCCACTCAGACTGCCCCAGGAGCATCACATGCAACAAGGAGCCAGCTGAGGAGCAGAGTCCTTTCCAAACCTGGTGCTCAAAAACTTGCAGGGCCTCTTCTTTGAGAGAGCAGAATTTAACTCACTGTTGTTCTTGTGATGCTGCTGCTCCTCAGTGCAGTTTTCTATGTATTTTGCAGTGGTTTGCAGCTGCACACTGTGTGTATGATATACATCATCTCTCTAGTATATTTTCTTCTGCAGATTTTGTGCAGGTCATTGTCAACAAGCAGACAGTAACAATTTTTTAGGGACCAGAAATCCCATGGTCTGATATCTGTATTTCCCAGGATAGGCCCGTGCAAGAAACTTAATTTTCTGTCCCATGCTACTTTGGCAAGCCAAGAGCTTCTATGCATATTCAGGAAAAAAATATATGGAAAATATTGATGACAGAAATTCTTCTAAGGCAGCATCTTTTCTGCAAAGCTGAAGAGATACCTGAATTAACAGGTACATGAAGAAAGCCAAGTTTCTTCAAGCTAACAACATCAGGCCCAAGCCTGCTCACTTTAAAGAACCAGATCCATTATCTTCTGATCGCTTTAATCTGTTTTCTCCATATAGGTGCCTAAGGAAGCAAATAGTAGTTCAGGTTAAAAATGTGTGAGATACGCTAAATAGCAGAAACCCTGCTTTTCTACAGAGATGTCTGTTTGTACACAAATTCTCTCTTCATTCTCCTGGAGAATATAAATTACATAACAGATTTTTTTAAGAAAGCAAGTCATCCAAGTAACTTACCGCCTCCTTACGACTTCTTTATAATTTCAGATCTAGGTTTACTCTGAATTCTGTTTGCTGGCTTGAGAGAAAAATCTGTTACATAGATGGAATGTATATTCTATTACAGCTAACATAACATTTAAGCATTTGAACTATTTGATAATTACAAAAAAGGTTGCAAGGAACTTCTCAAGTATGCATACCTCTTATTTTATATTTTGTTCTGAGTGAGAACAGTCATTCATTAGAAGCATGCTTTTTAAATAAAGTTAAATGGGTTTGATTTTTTATTTGCTTGTTTTTCTAGAAAGAGGTGGGGGGGGTTGGGTTTTTTCCTATAAAGAGCTGTTTAATACCAAAACAACAATTTTTAATGAGGACTGTGAAAAGCAATTTAGGAAAAAATTCCATTAAGAACCCTTAAAATATGAATCTTCGGTGTCTTCTGCTTTAGTATTTTTCATAGGCTTTTGAAAAATACTTGTAAAATGTAACTGAAGACTTCATTAAATAATCTGCCTACAAATCATTAAGGACAAATTAAATTAGCTCTGTCTTCCTGCATGTAGACATGGCTGAGGAAAGACAAAAATTTCCAATATTTATGAAATAGATCACAGCTTAAAAAAAATTGTTGAATGGGGAAAAGAAAGGTTAAAAAAACCGACAATTCATCTGTGTTAATGTTTATTTGTGTACAGGACAGAGGCATTACAGTATTTGAAAAACAGCATCTTTCAGGTAGATTGTTTTCAAGATTGCTCCCTGAAATAGTTCATGTTGCATCCCTCTGTGTGTGTGCACAACTGTATTAGAGACATTGATGACTGTATAGGCATTCACCATGTATGTATGTGTGGATATGGATAAACACATCACTGTGTGTGTATGAATACAATTTCTATATGGGTGCATGCATACGTATTAATTAGAATGGCAAATTCTTATGCTTGATATATATTATGTGCCACATGGATTGTTCATTACAATCTTTCCTGGTCTGAATAAAAATATAACAGATCCAGTAATCATTTTTAAATTACTTTGAGATGAAGGACTTTTCTTGCATTGCCACCATACTGCCACAGAAATAGTAGAAAAATTTATAAGTCCTTGCCAAATTTTTTGTCTTAGGAACTGTGCACTGAATTTTCACCTGTGATTAATGATTACAGTGTTGCACTTGTTCTGTGATTGCCCATCTCTTTTTGGAAAGTAATTCTTCCCTCTGGAATATATATAGAATCTGAACAGCATCTGTGTTTTGCTAAACAAACCATTGAACAAAATACAGTTTACTCGATAATTTCTGTGTTTCTTATTCTCTAAATGATAAAACTACACAGTTGCAGTTGTGTGCTAGGCACATCTAAGGGTTATGAGAATATTTCAGTGTAAATGCAGGGTGTTTTTTTCTGGTTTAGATGCCAGGTGATTTTGACTAACCAATATATGGTGAATATTATTAAGAAAACTGTGAGATTGCATTTCCCTGTGTCCTCTACAGTACGTCCTAAAATTGTAATCTTACTAGCTGCTGAGACTACCCCCTGTTCTCTGTGGATTAGTTATTTAGCTGGGGTATTAAGTACATCAGAAAAGCTTAATCTAAGAGTCATTATATGTGTTTTAATATTAAAATTTGTCATTGCCAAATCAAAATTTAATATTCTAAAATATATTCATCCCCTTTAACAGTATGATTAGCAAATGTTTTGCAGGGAAAATAGATGGACAGATTCAGTACATGGTTTTCACATAACATGTTATTCCAGCCTGCTGGAAGCAAAATGGACAGAGCTTTTTTTATTGTTGTGAAATATTTTTCCTAAAGGTTTAGACTGACATTTATGAAGAATCTTGTATGGGCTAGAAAGGCTCTCACTAAGCATCCATGTTTGTTTTTTTTTTAAGGAAGAGGAAATTAGCCCTCCTCGCGCTCCATGCTATGTTGCTCTTAGACAAATCAGCAAATAGGCTCCAGTGCAAGTCGTTTTTCTTGCAAGGTTTTTCATGCAAAGTTAATATTACAGCTTTTTAAAATAAATTATCAGAAATTCTTGGGCATAAAATCTTGCAGGCATCAACTAAAAGACACAGTTGGCTTGTGCAGAGAAGTATTCTGGCTATCTAGAAAGTCCTCTTGTGAAATCCTCTGAGGGCTCCTGAATAAACACAGGTAGGCATCTGAGTGGGCTACAGTTATTTCCTTTATAATAGGTGCAGGAGGCAGAGATTTGAATGAGCCTGGCAGACTACATGCCTACTCAGTCACAAAAGTGTGGTGAAGCCATTCTTTGATCTATTTGGCTTCAAAACTGGTCTCTTTTTGTGCAGTGTATGAATTGTCAACAATAGGACATATTTTATTTACTATCATTGTACCCAATGACTATTCCCTCTACTAAATCAAAAGTATTTGTCCCTTCATAGTATATGGCTGCTCTGCAGGGCTACAAACTTTAAACCAAACAAGCTCGGGTGCAGCACAGGATTGAACTTAGAAGTACAACAATAAAGATCACTTGATACTTTGATCTCCTGGGGCAAGACCACTTCCAGGAGCTAAGCCAACAAGTTGCTCCACAGCACTGCGGTCTTCAGTGCAAACATAACCTTAGACAAAAAGTCATCACACAGCCAGGAATGAAAGAATCTTGTTTGGAAGAAGGTCTCTTCTCTTGCCTGTTTTTGCTGCACTTTGTAACGTGTATTTAACTTCTGTGGTTTTGAGGCCCATTCCGAGGAGGGTTGAAACTCCTGTTGTTTGAGTCAGGCAATAGACTGCTCTTTACTATATCTCACAATTTATGTTATTAAATTGTAACTCTAAATAGACCCTGAAAAAGACTGTTGATTTGAGTACACTGATTAATTCCAAGTATAGAGCTATTATAATTTAATTTTCTGAAGAGTCTCAGCTCTTCTGATGCACTCTTGTATCATATTGTCCCATTTTTTCCTTGTCTTTTTGTGAAGAACTGGAGTATGAAAAATAATGATGGTCAAAAGGGGCTCAAAGGCTACTTAGATGAAAGCAGAGGCCAGGGACACCGTTTCCAAAGTAGGAAAAAAAAACCCTTCCGATGCTACTTAAGGTCCAGAGCAGGAGAAACAAGTCAAGGGAACTGTATGACATTAGAGACATTAGACAAGAGAGTGGATTCAGACAGAATAAATGGAAGAAAATGAGAAGAGAATTGCTGGTGAGTATGCAGAAATTTTAAGGCACTATGAACAGAGATGGTGAGTTTAAAGGGCATATGACAGGAAGCCAAAGGAAAAAATTAAAATGTCCATGATGTTAGTTGGAAGAAAGAGAAAGAAAATTGACTTTGGGGTCAATTCAGAATGTTTTTAGAAATACATTTGAGTGTAAGTACCTAAACAGCTTCACAGAAATCAGGTGGATGACTTGCAGTGAAAGCCAAATATGCACCCCTGTACCCTGCTGACTTGCAGTGAAAGCCAAATATGCACCCATGTACCCTGCTGAATTGGAGCTTCTAACAAGAGCCTTTACACAGATCTGAGTGGGGGCGGAGTTGGACAAGAAAAAATTGCAATAAGCAAGATACATGGCCAGCAAACTAACAAGACTATCAAAAACTGAGTGCTAAAGGTAACGTATTACTCTTTACATTCCACATCTTCCTACCAACTTTTGTTTCACATTCTCTGTATGTTACATCAGACTGACAACATCCAGGATTAACCTAAAACTTCAAGTCTCATAAGTTCCAGCCTTGAGGATGTGCAGAGCTGTAATACTTGAAAGTTGCACTCATCACTTGTGCAGTTTCAAGTTTGCTTGAAAGATTCTTGGACAAGGAGGTCTTTTGGCTCTTGTAGGTCTATGGATGCATCATAACTTTCATATGTACAATCCAGGCACAGATCTTGGTGGAACTGTAGTTCCAAGTCTTTTTTTTCCCCCCCCCACTGGTTGGAATGGTCTTCTCATTTTAAATTGGGCAGTTTCCTTTTCCCAGACACGATTAATATCCTTCTACCCCTATCCTTCTAATTTTGTCCTACTGCCACTGTATTTGTGGTGTACCAAATACATAGTTGGTGTTTCATATACAAACATACATAGTGGATATACCATGATTCTTTACATTATTGAAAGTAAGCACTTAAGTGTTTGAGGAATCAGAACATTGGCAAAGACCTAGAAGTGGGACAATTTTTATAGTAATATCTTGAGGTTATGAAGTAAGCTATGTGTGTTTGAGTACCCTTTGTGTCATAAGTCTTCAATTATTTATGTAATGATAATCCTAATATTTTCTAGTTCCAGACTTTACAATTGACTTCCTATTGTCTCTATAGTCCCTTGATTCTCTCAGTGATGTTACATTGCTTTGTCTCTCTTTTCTTCTATTTACATCAGTTTGTGCCAGGGAGAGGAGCAAGTTTGGGAAAGATGGTCTCTAGTAGTGCTGATGAAGTGTGATGTTTGTGATGACATTGTAAGATGTTCCTTGTATTGTTATGAGTTCTTTGCTTCCCAGGAAACCCTCCTGGTTTTTTAGTTCACCATTTCATGTAACCACAACCATGGTTGTTGGATAACTTTCTTTTTTTTTTTTAATTCCCCTAAACCTGTTACCTTATTCTCATGAAGCAAACAGATTGGAAAAGAGATTTTATTGCTAGCTGAAACTTCAGTTCTCTGAGATTCAAGCAATATCCGAGGCATAGTAAAGTCTATGGAAAATACTGAGTGAATTCAATAAGGCCATAAGTTTACTATCAGCACCCATTTTTTACTGTAGTTATGCTCCTCCTGACAAATATGCTTCCTCTGTGGAAGAGGCTTTATGAAAAGCGTTCAGACAAGCTTCTCCACCACCAGAATGGCCACAGATCCAAAGCTTGCAGTACTTTGACGACATCACAGATTCACATAGCCATATAATGAGATCTGTGTTCTACATCTGGAAATTCAACTGAGAGTCTCAATCAGATGATGCTGAGCGTTCTCATTAAAAAAAATACCAGCCCTTCCCCAAGCCCCAGGAAGGTAAATTAATACAAAGGCCAGAGCTAGTCAAAACTTGCAGATTTTTTTTCCTGAAAATCTAATTCATTAAAAAAAATAATAAAAAAGAATGAATATTTCAACCTGGTTTAGTAAGAGCACTGAGCACTACACATTCCTTAATCTGTTTTCCTACATCTCAGTTCCCTCAGATAGGGCTCCCTTTTCACAGAGGCTTTTTTTCCCACCATGTTTTATACAGGGCTGATCCTTTCAATCTGACATAGAAAGGTAACTGTAGGCATAAACAACTGTTTTACATTTTGTAGCACTTTCTCAATAACCTTTTGTAGGTTAGGTAAGATACTTTCAGGGTTTTTGTTCCTTAAAACAGAAGAATACATTTCCATCAGGCTGGGGAAAAAAAAAAGGCAAAATCAGATATCTAATTCCCAGTTTTCCAATAGTGGAACAATGGACTGTACTACAGAAAGATGTTTTAGATGCTTTAGAAACACATTTAAAAGCTAGGAAACAAATCTTTCTCTCTGTTAGAGCTGGTGTGGTATCTGTAGTCAGATGCTAAATATTACTTTTGTTTATTGGTAAATTAGTATTAAAAGTACCTGCAAATCCAATGGGCAGACTTTCTGAGTAAACTGAGGCTCTGTAAATCAAGTCCTAACTCAGTACCATGACAGGAAAACCTGAGCAACATTGCTAAGCATCTAAAGACAAAATAGCAACATTGAATGAAAAAGTTGTAGAAGCATGAGACATCATTAAAATACCTTGTCCCTTTGGCTTCTTTCTGGTTGTCAGTCTTCATCACTGAGAAAACTGCCTTTTCCTGGCTTTGATTATGAGAGCTCTGAGCCTCTTGTTTCAGTGACAGTGATAAATATTCAGAACTTTACTCTGGTGGCAATGCAAAGTGAAATTAATATTAGAGTTGCATGGATCAAAATTCTTTTAAGAAGATTTCCCTTGACCCTGATCACCCAAATCAACAAGAAAAACCATCCTAGCAAACAGCATATGGAAAACTGTATTTTAAAATTGTTATTTAGATAGAATAGGATAGGATGGACATTAGGATTTTCAGTCAGACGTTCAGCTTCAATGTGTCATCTGTGCTGGGCGGGTTTTATGATGTTTGGATTTCATTGGTTTACAAAGGTTCAAAGCTTGCTTCCATTTACATGATACAGACATAATAAAGAAAAGGATGAAGAGTGACATTGCAATGATAGCCACAGATCTTAGTAAATCTTGTAAATCTTAGCTGTTATCATTTAACATTCCACCAAAATTAAGCAAATAATATATTATTTATGCATATCCATATATGTTTCTAATTGAGTGCAGTGCATTGGTCTCTTCAAATTTCCAGCATGAATTGTTACCCACCTTTGACAGTTTTCCTCTGCTTTCATCCATGTTCATACTGCATCAGGTTTCAGCATTTGGAGTGTTTGACATTGCTACTGCCATTGTAAATTGAAAGATGGAACCATGAGCCAGATTGCTTTTATCTGTTACCCAGTTTTGATCTTTTCATCTGCTCTTTGCCAAGGAATGTCAGCCATGATTGTTTCTAGCTTGCCAAATTTCTGAACAGCTTTTAAACAGGTGACATTTTCCTATAAAAAGACTCTACCACAAGCATGTTTCTTTTTCCAGCCCTGAATGTCACCTTTTCTCCCATAATTACAGTGGTCTAAGTGACACATTTCTGGACCACTGACAGTTTTAAAGATTTGCTGTTTGTGGGTATTGCAATTACTGTGCATTACCTTCTCCCTTCTGAGAGGAGTGAAATTATTTCCATAGATGTTACTGCCTTCACAGTTTTGCTTTTGATTTTGCACAGTTGGCTCTAGACTAGATCTAGATTTGGAAGTAGATGGAAATAACTTAATGTTGGGCAAGTAAGTAACTTCAGACTTAGCTATTGGCATCACTTTGATGAAATATTTCCTAACTTTTTCCTACTTGCCTGGACACCTTTGCAAAATGTTGTATCCTGGATAGAGTTTGTGGGCAAATATTTTTGTGCCTATGGTTACTTATAGATGTTAATGACACATTTAATTATAATTTTTTTCTTGCATCAATACATCTCTTGCAAGTGTCTGCCCTATGTTAGTGCAACCTTCTGTGATGATGCTGTATTTAGCCCATGGGCTGATGATGATACATGGGATCCATATATTTCTGCTGACATTCCAGCTCTTCATATAGAGAGAGAGTAGGTTGAAAATTTAGTCAGTAAGCTGACTGGGCAAGTCTAAGTTTGTCATTTACTTGGTCTGTCTTCTGGCTTTCCATTTAACACCACAAATAAAACATTGCTCAGTAAACATTACCGACCTAGACATTGTGCAATTTAAGTGACATCTGCTGTAAAACAAACAAACAAACAAACTGACAGTTCTTTGTCTTATTTTCTCTTTTGTTTCAAAATAAACCCCTGGGAAACACCGGAGACAAAAAACAGAAGTAATTTGTGGATTCCTCATCTCTTATTCTATATATCATAACAAAAACTTCCAGGGCAGACTTACCAAAGTCATCTAAAAACTGTAAAAAGAGGATTCTTACAGCCATATTTGAATAGCAAGCTGTATAAATCTGCTAGTCTGTATCACAGGTCTTTGGAACCAAAAGAAAAAATACACTCTGAGTTTGTAAAGAGCAAAATCAACTCCTTTCTTGATGACTTTTGTACAATTGTTTTTTAATTTATGCACATTTACACAATTACATCCAAAAAATTACCTACATAAAATAGGAGCCTGAAACAGGAATTCAAAGAATGGAAAGAACAAGAGCAACAACAGATTTCACAGTCTCCTTTAAGTCCTTAGTATAGTCACAAAGTTAAGATACAAAAGCATTTGCAACAACAACATAGTGGGCAGAGAATATAAAAGAGAGGCCATGAAGCCATTAAGGCAATTAAGAAAGATTAAGATTGCTTGTGGTGGAAAGACCCATTAATCAATAGGCCAGAAATCACAGCATGTTGTGGAATATACTTTAAAAAAAGAAAGAAAGAGAGAACAAGCAGGCTGAATATATTCCTTACCAAAGATTTCAGAGTTCTTTTTAATGAGAAACTGAGAAATCATATTAATCCCTCAAATATTTTTGGCTCAGTAGTTAGGTTTCCTATTTGCACACATAGGAGCAACACCATTGGAATCCATCCCAACTGATGCAGAATACTGTTGAAAAAAAATACTTTTCCACACTTGGCACCACAAATATATTCAGCAGTATATTTAAGGAGACAGAGCAGAGCTGACTTGAGGGCACAACTGGCTGTTGCTCAGCATTCTGCAGGAGAGAGACAGTGACCCACAATCCCCATTCATGAATCTGAAGCACCACAATGCTTGTCAGAAGGATGGGTAATTGAAAATGCTTGCATGTGCAAAATGCCTGTGGGCATCTAATGCAAGTCTTCATATGGTAATGAAGAGAGGAAACAAAGTGGGAGGGCCACAGCACATGTCACAACTTGCACCTGAAATAATTGAAAATTGACTTGGGCATGTAACCAGGCTGAAATTAGTTCTAGGGTGCTCAGCTTCATCTTCAGCAGCAAGGTCACCACCCAAATCCAAGCCTACGCATGATGTCTGAAGGACCAGCTACAAGTGGGCAGAAACTGATTTGCTGCTGGTTTGGCAGAAATGGCTACAGCTGGTTGAGATTATTGTTTTTTAAGCAAACTGAAGAGCAAAGGTGGGAACCGGAGTTTTTCTTTCAGGAAGATACTGGTTTCAGTAATTTTTTTAACCCAAAACTAATTCCTAGAACTGTTCCTCAAGAGTTTTCTTCTGTTAGTTCAGAATGAAATTTTATTCAATTATTTCAGCCAGTAATATGGAAAAAACAATTTTAAGTGATCAAAACTACTGAAATGAAATATTTTAATTTTCTAAAACATGCTGGGGTTTTTTATCATTTTGCAAGCACTCTTGAGATTTATTGTTATTTCAGAAAGGGATTTATATATTACTTTTAAGTTTTCTAATTGCCATTCAGGTGAGGAAAATGCTTTCTTACATAGCCAAAAGATTATTCTTGAGTATATAGAAACAATGGATGAGGCATCTGAAACGGTCTTTTGCACTTAGCAATTAAAATTGTCGGTTTGGGGTGGGGAGGATAATTTGTGTAGTCAGGACATGTTTTGTTGGTTGATGTTGCTAGAAGATAGTGTCAGAGGCCTTGTAAGAGCAAGGATGCTTTAAGAAAAGAAGGCTGGTGGTGTGTTTACCTGTTTTGCTGTTGGATGTATAGTGATAATTAAGGGATAAAAACCTATTCTGCCTATTCTAGGCAATATTAGACATCTAATTTTCCTTATTTCCAGAGAAGTCAAGTATCCACAGTGTCTCCTTAATTTCAAGCAACACTACAAGCATCTTTTGTAACCTCTATATACTTCATTTCTTTGTTTTAGTACAGAAAAACTCAGACAATTCCCCGACAAGCAAAAAGACTTCCTGAAACAGCTGATTTTTAGGATCCTTTATCACTGTGAAATAACACCTCTGCTCCAGCTTCTACTGGCATCTAATTTCTTTGCACAGCTTCTTCATAGTTAACAAAATGCAACATGGCAGTTTGGCTAAACAAGCAAGCCTGAAGAGTTGACTGTCTCCTTGACTGCAGAGAGCAATAGGTTTTTCCTATATGGCAGCAGCATTGTTCTTTTGAAGATCTGAGTCTATTTTGATACCAAGTATGTGTTATTTGGGAAGGCAAAGACACTCAGTAGATGTCTGTTGTCTGCAACGATAGAGAAGCCAGGACTTTCCAGGTTTCTTGATCTTAGTGTTATTTATATTCTAGTAAACAAATAAACAAATATTTTATTGTTGATGTGTGGGTGTTCAACTGTCACAGTAGTGTCTTAGGATATTAGCCAGTTTTTAGCTGCTGTGCTTCTGTTATCTGACAGCCCTGTTCTATATACAATCACCTTGCACTTCTCCTGTTGCAGCTTCTCAATTTTACTACATAAACACATCTTTTATCATACCGTTTATCCATCCACAGAGCAGGAAAATAATCTGACTACACCATTCTGGACCTATTGACATTTAGAGAGAGTTGGGATTTAGACAGACTGTATAAGGAATCACACTATTCAAGATGCGAAGTGATTAAGACATGAACAAGGATTTCAGCAGAAGTAAGGTCAAGGTAAAGATGAACTCAAGCAGAATTTCAGAGGTGTGAATAAAAAGAGTGGAAAAGGTACTAAGGAAAAGCAATTTATTGTTTTCAGTTTTGCACTGCTGGGATAGAAATATAAAGATCTTTGATACCCTTTAATTATGCCATGCTAATCAGAATACAGAGGTGCCAAGCAGTCATGCATTGCTGTAGTTCCCTTTGCCTCCCTCTGACTTCTCTACATCTCCCTCCTCCCAGTGCTTTTCCCTATATTCATTTGCTAGATGCTTAATTTGAATATTTTTTTATATACAAATCCAATCATTATAACTGTTTTTTACAAATTTTATTTACTTCTCAGGAATTCAATAACTCTTCCTGGAGTCAAAAAAAAATCACCACAGCTCTTACTTCCTAGTCTGATAGCAGAAACAATGATTCCATGAAATAATGTGCAGTTTCCAGATCAAATTTATTTTGCTTTTTTCATTATCTGTCCTCCTATAGTGGATAGCTTGTAGGTATTAGGTCTACCGATCAGCCCCTGCAACGCACTTATGCTATGTAGAAGAAACTAGAAAGAAATGGTGAGGAGGAAAAGGTATGTGCAGATATTTGGAAGGTGATATCAAAGCTGATGGACCTTTAGTAAGATTTTGTTTGGTTTGGGGGTTTTTGGTTAAAAATCTTAGTACAATGCTTTTCAATGCCCATATGTTAATTTCAAGTGCATGTGTAGATATTAGCCAAACTATTTTGACTTGTCATATTAGAGAAACCTAAACAGCTACATAATAAAATATTTCAATGGCACACTTTTGTCCATTGAGTATCTCTCCATAACACTTTGTTATCTAGAGGTAAGCTGTACTTCTGATAATGGAATAGGTTAAAATAAACATATTTTATTGGATAAGTATTAATTGTTCCATCCTTCTGTCCATTCTTTGTATGGTATTATTAAGTAAACACTATCTATTAGAATCAAAATGCTTTATGAATTTATGTCAATTCCTTGAAACATAATTTGGGATAAATTTTTATTAAAATGTCCTGGCATTGTCCAAACATCTTGTTTTGTTATATTTGAGAATACAGTCTTTTCATTTGCTTCTTTCCAAATTTTTTGCTTTTCAGTGCCTTTAAACATTTTCTTACATACTGTAGAACGACAAAAAAAATTAAAATTAATGTTTAAAGAAATATATTAACTAACTGAAAGTAAAACTTACCTTTTTTGTATTTTTGGTTCTTTAAACCTTAAAACTGTTTGGGCTCTGGATTGGAATTTTAAAGCCTCTCATGAGACCTCTAAAACCTCTGCAAAATTATTTTTTTCACTTTCTTTGTGGTTGATATTGGCTCTGCGCATCTGCACCAAGAAAGAATCCAGGTTCCTGATCTCATATTCTCCTTAAGATTTAGAGTCCTCATTGATCACCACTGCTCCATTTAGGAGGGAGGCAACCTCTTCACAAGCCAAATGCCATTTAGGGCTTTCTCAAGGTGGATGCAGTCATTGTGCTCATAAGAGGCAGCACAGGCAGCACCAAGTTACCCTTTCACATGGTATTGAGCATGCACTGTCCTGAGTCTGCTTCATGACAAAAGAAAGGTACCTCCCACTCAACTCCCTGCCCCACTGATAAATTGCCAGTATGGCTTTAAGTCAACAACTTTAAATGCCATCAGGAAACCAGTTGGTGGCCAGCATAGATCTTGATCAGACAAACTGTTTTGCAAACCTGTCGCACGACAACAATTTCAGTTTCTGACTGTATAGGCTACTTTGAATTAGAGATGATGAAGGCATACACAGTGGTAATGAAGTTTATGCTTGCACTGCAGAGCTAAGAATAGGAACTTGTATTTTAGGGCTACAAATGGTTACAAAGATGTTCAGCTTTCCTTTGCTCCCTCTCAGTTTTCCACTGGCTTTAAACACAGCCAGGTCACACAGCCAGGCCACCAACATAAATAACAAAGGGCTCATCTTCACCTACAAAACACAAGTCAAATCGTGCTTCTCATTCCCTTACATAACATCTGCCTCTTCATCACCAACATGGAGTTCAGCCAGTGAGCTGTTATGCAGGTGCAATCCTCTTCTGGGTGCCAGGTAAAGTATTACACTCACCTTAGTGACATACATCAGAAATTTCTGGTTAATGGATCTTCTCACTTTCATTACATTATTCCAAGAAATAGACAGGTTATCCTACTATTGCAGTCATCTTGAATGTAAATGCCACCTTCTCCTTCCAGACATTTAACCCACAAGTAGACTTTGCCTGCTGATTTGGGCAATAAGAGCAGACAACATTTAGTATCTTCTCTGTCATAAAAAGGTCATCTCAAATCTGATTATATTTGCTTGCTTATAGTACTGCACAATATTGACAATTTTCTTTGGATGGTAGTTTAATGGGATGATTTAACAAGAATAAAGTAGCTGGAAATGCACTTCTTTTAATGTTGCATTTATATTGTCAAAACCATAAAAATTTTCTGTTCCAAATTTTACAAATTTTCCTATGTTTTCTCCATGGGTTTTCCATAAATGAGTTAAATTTAGCCACATAAACTTCACATTTTTTATTAAGCCTTTCATGGAAGAGGTGACAAATGTAGCAGACTTTAAGAATTGTAAAGTCTCCACTACCATCTCAGGCATTTCTGTCTCCAGAAGGTGCTCTATGTAGATGGGAGCAGATGCGAAGTCCTAACTTAAATGCTTAAAGTTAAACATGTCTTGAAACATTCATGTTTCAAGTTTCTGTGAAATTCTCAAATTTATTGTAGTAAATTTCTGGCTTTCTAATGATTAAAGTATGAATAAATAATTATGCAAACAGAATTCAGTAAATAAATTGGCTGTATTGATGTAAACAAGCATTATGAAAGTTAAGATACACTGGAAAGGAAAACAAACCAAAAAAGACAGTTCAGTCTCAGTTATACAATGAAAAATGTCTACTTATTCATTGACCAATATTTTTATAACAAACGAGGCATAAAGAAATTGTGCACAAGAACAGGTCTGGAAAAAAATAAAATAATACCTGACTCGATACGACATCGTGAAATACTGTAGCTTTTTGAGCTTCACATGTATATTTATCCAACTACTGTTTGTATAACTTAGATCAAAAAATAAAAGGTTGCTATGCACAGCAGAGGTAGCTGCTCTGTTTTATTTCTTGATGCACAAGCAATCTGAATATTAATATTAATCATGTTCTAATTTCCTTATTCCTATGCCAGGCTCAGAACCACTTAGAATTAAGACCCTTCTGTTTTGCTGCCATTACATATGATTTTGTCTGATTTCACTTCAGCTTGTACAGTTCCACCTAAATAAGCAACTGTGCATGATTGCTTCAAACTGTGATGTGTGGAGGAAATAAAATTCCTGACATGTTTCCCATAAAAGGTGATGTCTGTGTGCCCATTTTGACATTTGATTGGAAACTCATGACCCAAAACCCCCAGTCTTGCAATTAGATCTATGTAGACCCTGTTGCCCTTTTCTGTATCTTTTTAAAACCCTCTGTAAGGCATCCTGATCCCTTGGAGCAAGATATCATTTTCTTCAACACATCCCAGTTTTTATTCATGGTGTTTATGTGGATCCTTTTTTTCTTTTCTTTTTTTTTTTTTCCTGTTCAGTATCTTGGCCTCTAGAGATAGATGAATTCTTATTTTTCCATGTAGAATCTGTGGAACGGAATTTATTGTTATCAGTAAGAAAATCAAACTTGAAAATCACTGAGAGATTCAAAGTATTTCCATAACTCATTATGCTTCTCCAAAGGATTTCACTGATGAAGAGGGATGAAGCTCCATCCAGACAGACAGTGTTAAAGTCATATCTTTATAAAATCACATAATTTAAAGAAATATTATAAACCAGCTACATCACTGTAAGAACCGCAACAAAATTGTCAATGTCTGGATGAAACCAGAGTCTGAATCTTAAGACTTTAGTAATCCTATATATTCTGGTGAAGTTTGCAACCTCATTCTTTTGCCTAAAATCTCTATCTCTCAGATCTTGAGATTTGGGAATTCTTTCTCTTGAATAATTTTTTTTGAAGGGATGGTGCAGAGAGCTGTTTCGAATGCCTTCATAAAGGTGCATTTTACTGGAGTCTGTGGCATGGACTGGCTAACATTTTTTTTCAGGATGAAAAGATCCCTAGCAATGTAGATTCAAAAATCCTGCAAATCTCTTAATGGTAGCAAATGAAATCTTCTGTGCCTGGTGCCAGCACAACTTTATACAATGGTGATCTCACTTTGGTTTTTTCCATTTTTTGTAATTAATTTTTGAAATCTGAAACAATAAAGAGGAAAGGAATTTTGCTGCTGAATTCAAGCACAACTGGGTGTTATCCAGAGGCTAAATTCTTTTCCTGCTTAACATAAGAACATAATAAGAACATAAGAGGCATACTGGTTCAGAACAAAGGTCAGTGTAGCCCAATATCCTGGCTCCAACAATAGATGTAAGTGGGTATGCAGGGAAGAGTAGAGAACCAGTCTCTCATATCTGATGCCTCCCCCTAACTATTCTCCCAGCTCTCAGCTACTCCCAGCTCAAGAATTTCCTAAAATGGATATAGCTCCCAAGTATTTCTAAAACTCTCTACACATTTCTGTACCATGGTCTTGCCCAGTCTCCCCTTGAGGCTGCTTAACTTACAGTATCTACTGATGCCAAAAGGGAGTTGGGTAGCTGGATTTTGTGGCAAAAAGTGATTAAAGTCATTAGGGACTCAAGGATGATACTTTGTCTGTATCTTCATTAATACAATAGTTCCATAACCAATCTGGTGATTTACAAGTAGATGATGAGAAAAAAAGCAAGGATATGTTCTAAGCATTAATATGTCTTCTTTAAAGCATCTATGCAGGTATTGTGATCTGAGGGGGGAAAAAAGCGACAACAGAGAATGAGTTTTGGCAGGGTAGGACACTAATAAACTGTTGATAAAAGAGTAGCCTGGGGGCTGAATAAGGAGATACTCAAACTGTTTAGGCAGGGTGCTAGAGGCAAAGAAATAGGTGATTATCTTTGAATTATGCAGTTCTGAATAAGAGGAGAATAACTGACAGAAGCCCATGGATATTTTTCAACCTTGCCAAGGAGTAGGCGGATATGAAATGATATACCCATTCACAGTGGCAAATTCCAGTTAAATTGCACTCAGACCAAATTACAGATTCTTGCATCTGTTGTCAAACATTTTCTTTCTTTTTGTTTTTCTTTTTTTTTCACTGAAATTTATGTGTTGTTTATAATGATATAGATTACTTTTCTGAGATCATGTCCCTCATTTATATTTCCCCATATTTGGCAAATATGCAAAATTAACCATGTGCAAAGATACATACAACAAATCTTCCAGACCATAAATGCTTGCAAACAACAAAGGCACTTGAATATTCAGACGACAGGCCTTGTATAAAGACCTACGTGGCTAGGCAGAGTGAATCACTTGTTTTCTGTGCCTACTATACCTAGTCATGTTCCTGCTGTTCTGAATCATGAGGTTCAAATCATTGGCTTCCAAAAACCCTGTATGTGGAAATGTTGAAGACAAAAATTCTGATGGGTCATTTTGGGCAGCCTCCTGCCAGGACATGATTACTGCCTTCAGAGCTATTTTAGTGCTTCATGAACAGCAACACTATTGACAAACGAGGGAATGTTGTCTACAAATATTCAGAGGGTTGTCATCAGTGGCACAGAGTCAACTTGGAGGCCTGTAGCCAGTGGTGATCCCCAGGGATCAGAACTGGGTCCAGGTTTGTTCAGTATCTTTATCAATTACCTGGATGAGGGGATTGAAAGTACCCTCAGCAAGTTCGCTGATGATACAAAACTTGGGGGGGGGGGGGGGGGGAGAGGGGTGGCCAACACCCTGTCAGGCTGTGCAGCCATCCAATGAGGTCTCGACAGGTTGGAGGTCCAGGTGAAGGCAAACCTCATGAAGTTCAATAGGGACAAGTGCAGAGTTCTGCACCTGGGGAGGAATAACAACAGGCACCAGTACAGGTGTGCTGGTTTGAGGCCAGCCAGAACATCTCTTGCCCCGAAAGGGACAAAAGAATGACACACACAAACGGATTGGAGAGCGATGGAAAGTTTAAATGGAAAAGCAATTGGTGAAACTACAGAAAAACTACAAAGCATAGTGGCAAAGAACATCCTAAAGCATACAGAGTCCCTTACACAATTCCCAGAGGCTTCCAATCCTTCCCTCCTCTCACCTGAGGGTATACCCAAACCCCCAAGGCTCTTTCTTCCCCCTCCCACTGCTAGGCGAGTCTCAGGCTGGCCAGGTCTGAGACTGCCCCCCCCCTCCATTCACCTCCTGGCATTAGGCCTAGACAGGCCTAAGGGGCCTGAGATACTCCCCCAGCATTACCCGATAAGAGAGAGCATCTCCCACGGGGGCAGAGAGGGAAGAAAGAGAAAGAATATGACTCTGCAGATGGATTTATAGGGCGCAGGATTTATGGGTAGAAATACGCTGTTTCCTGTGTCCACCCCTATTGGGTGGGCACCTGGGACACCACAGGTGTATTTCATGTAGCAGTGGCAGGGGGCACCCAGCCTAAACTGCCACATTCCACCCCTTATTTCATACTCATAATTCCTGCACCCAAAACATATCATCAAATTAGAAACAGTTTTGGGCTCCCCGATTCAAGAGAAACAGGGATCTGCTAGAGAGAGTCCAACAGACAGCTATGAGGATGATTAGGGGACTTGAGCATCTCCACTATAAAGGGAGACTGAGAGCCGTGGGGCTGTTCAGTCTTGAGAAGACTGAGAGGGGATCTGATCAATGTCTATAAATATCTGAGGGGTGGGTGTCGAGTGTAGGGGTCAGTCTCTTTTCAGTGGTGCACAGTAATAAGACAAGGAACAATGGATACAAACTTGAACATAGGAGGTTTCACCTCAACATGAGGAGAGACTTCTTTACAGTGAGGGTGACAAAGCACAGAACAGGTTGCCCAGGGGGGCTGTTGAGTCTCCTTCTCTTGAGACTTCCAAAACCCACCTGACTGCATTCCTGTGCAGACTACCCTAGGTGATCCTGCTTTTGCAGGGAGGTTGGGCTCAATGATCTCTGGAGGTCTCTTCCAGCCTCTAGTGTTCTGTGATTCCGAACATAAATGAGCAGAAGGAAGATACTGGTGAATGTGGTCAGCAGATGTCTTCCTCTATAGCCTGTGCTTTTATTCTCTGTTGCCTTTAATTTTATTCCTCATATTGGAAAGGCATGAAAGGGAAGGATTATTTGAGAAGTTCCAGGAGAAACCAAACTGCTAAATTTATGAATTGTGTTGATTTCATTGTGTTTGAGTAGTGATGAGTCCTCTTAAGATAACTACAATCACATGCTTCTCAGACATACATACATTTTCTCTTACATGTTGTGTTGGTTCTATTCTATGACTGCATATGTAGATTTTGTAGCGTGGGAGATGTTCTGTTGCCTATTAGTAAGTTTGATGTGCCCTTCAAAGCATGTGTTATTTGATCATTAGATTGCTCCTTGTGCCTGATAACTTATGAATCTTCACTGACATCACCTGAACACACTGTTGGATATTTCTCCATTTAGAAGTTTTAATAAGATTGTTTCAGTTAGGGTGAAGTCTATAATCTTTCTTTCTGGGGGGGTAGAGTCATTTTTTGAGTGATAGTAAACATCTCTGTTACCTGAACAAGGTGTCAAATGTGCTGGAGAATTTTTTTAAACTGATCTGTAAAAGGGTGCTGGTCCCTCTTTGTAGCTGGTAAAATCTTCTAATGGGCTGAGACCCATATGAGGGAAGGGGATTGTCAGTGCTAGTCTTTAGTGTTCACTTTTAATGAAATTTTCCAAGCTTTTAGTATCGACATTCTCCATCTGCAAGTCCTTTAGAGTCCTTAATGGCTTCTGCTTATGCCTCCGGCAGTAGCTATGAATGTTTTTATCTAATCTACTTGGTGATGAAGCGGTATTCAATTTCGGCTCATGATTGCATCTCTGCAATGCACCTACATCCAGTTACACAACAAGACCAGAACCAAACTTCAGCTGCGGCTTATTTGTGACACAGGGTTTTAAGAGCAGCCTGTAATGTCTCTACTTTATTACTTGAAAAGAATTTTTTACTGTGGTTTTCCTCTTAAAGAGTTATGATCCTTGCTATAGAAACCATCTCCCTTTTTTGAGTGATTCTGTCAGTGAAAAGTAGCTGATGTGACCCTGAAGGATTAGGAATGTGTCAACCTTGACTCTAATAGATGGTTTCCTAGCTGCAGAGTTGCAGGTTCTCAGGTAACATTGTAAAACTCAAGTTTACCCAAGATTTGGGAAGAGGACTGCAATTCCAGTAGGGTATGGTGACAACAAGGTATTTTTATGGATTTGAAAGTATCTCTGCTCTGATGACAGTCAGTAATGGCTGAATGTGAGCCTAGACAGGTGTTTTATATTCTGAAATAACAATTAAGGGGCACTCTCTGATGAACCACAAGTCCTTCTCAAAAGCCAATTTTTCCATCATAGCTGTGCTATGAATAATGTGCTAGGAGTTATACTTTCATGTATGTAATTAAATTATTCTTAAAGAAAATCAGATTGTGTGACAGATGGTATTTTCTATTTCTAGCTGGCAAGTTTTTGTAGTTCTACAATTCCAGTTTCAAATATATTTATTGTCATAGATAACATTTAAGATTGAGTGGTCTACTTTCTACATCTTTTCAGTGTTCCTTTACTGTTTCCTTAGCAAAGCATGACAGAGAGATGTGGTACATAGCCTCTAGGGGTTCATGGCCAAGAAAAATTGTTTCACTGTGAAAACCTTCTTCCTCTGTGTCAGTCTCAGAAGGAATCAGATTTTGTGTGGTTGGTTAAAGGACTACATGTCTCACATGAAAACCACCGGCCCTTTAATTTAGGAAAACATCTCAATTCAGGACATTCTGCTTCCTTCCCCTGAACTGAATTTAGATATGAATGGGACTTAGATACTTGATGACCTGAAATTAAATACTTTCTTCAGATGGACCCCAGGTAGGGTGGGGTAGCAAGATGGATGGGGCAAAGTTTTAATGTTCTGGTAACTCAGTAGGTATGCAGAGAGGACAGCCTGGATAATTTTACTGAAGCTCCAGGAGACCCTTCTGACCCTATCCAGAGCCCACTGCTGTCATCCAGCAGGAGCAGCCTTAGGCCCAGTGTGGGTGAAATGTAGGCTCATTATCCCCAGGTTTCTTATAAAGAGATGATTACTGTAATATTTTATATGACTTTTCTCTGAAGTGACTATTGTTATTTGTTGAACAGAATTACCCATTTTTCTCCTTGATACCTTTACACAAAGTAACTTTTCTTTTTCTTGTCTTTTTAGGTAGGATTTTCTGTCAGCATGTTTTATTTGGGAAATAGCATGTGATAATGATGGATCTTCCCCTTTCCTTTTTCTGATGGAAAACACTTGAGGCACAGAACAGCCTTGGAAAAGTCAAGTAAGAACATGTGTGCTCTGATGTGCTATGATAATAAATGCATTCTAGTGTAGAAGTGTACAGCAAGTGGCATGAATATGTAATATTTCACAATTTGTGTACTTACATGTCCTACCTTTTGTTGGTGTTGTTGCAGAGCATACAGCTAAAATACTCACATCAATTTACATATGTCTGGTATAGTGGCAGCGGAGTCTGCTCTGTTAATAATACTGAATACTGAATATGTAAATCCCCCCACTTTTTATAACTAGTGCTTTGGGTTGCATTTACTGTAAACAAAGATGTATTTTGGGGGGCAGTTGGTTTGAGTTTATTGTTTATGTAAATCTCTCAGAATGTGACATAGCCAGATAGCTTCCTATGTTGTGCTGATCCACATTTTAGGCCAGCAGCCAAAGTATTTTATCTTTTACTTCATTATAGTGATCTTCCAATTAGCTGTGGTCTGTAATACCCTGATTTTGGTGGCAGTGGTTTGGGGAGGATTGTTTGATAGTTCTGCTCGAGAGGCAAAATGAGGGGCCTTATTATAGAAAGTGCAGAGGTTGTGCAGTAGCTGAGTTCTGTTGCAAAGTTTGCCGATAAGGGAAAACTGGCCCTTGAGCATCCATTCTATTCTGTATATTAACACTTCTAATCTGCACTGCTGATAAAACTGCAAGCCATTTGCCTTTGGAGGAATTAGTTCTGCCTCACTTGTGTAACCAGGCGATGGTGATTAACCTTTAAACTGTCCAATATTCTCAGCAGACTCCTGCTCCAGATTAGAAACTATTTAGTTATGACCAACTAAATTAACAACATTCCCTCCTCTGAAGAATAAGATTTGGAAGGTATGCATTTTAAGGTGGAATGTGGATAATGTCCTTATTTATTCACCACTTTTGCTCCATAAAATGTATTTGTCATTTAGGCAGAAAAATAAAGGAGATGGAGAGGTTGACTTTAGATTGAAACAACTGACAATTAATTATGTACAGGAGGTGATTGGGTTGAATTTGTCTTGGGGTGCTGCTTTAGATGCCTGAGACCTGTTTCTGACTTTTCATTCTTTAAAAAAACTTATGGTGCAGGGGATAAAATGGGCAGGATGGAGCTCTGGTATGGGCAGCAGTTTAGGAAAAATATTTCCTTCCTTTGAAAGGAAAGGCAATTATCTCAGTTCTTCAGGATAGTAATTTTTGGAAGTTTACTAACCTTCCTGTCACAATCAGGCAAAACAAAAGGTTTTGTACATGGTGTTTACAGATCAATGTATCCACAGCAGACTTTAGCTGCTGTGATAACCTAGTAGTGTACCATTGTATCTACATATTTTAAATGTGTAATTTATCAATTGAGACATACCCTTCAATACGTGCCATAAAAGAAAAGAATAAGGGCAATTATGTAATAGTACAGTGTTTGTCTGACGTGCCTTAAGTCCCTATATTGTTATTCCTCACTGAATAACAAATAGAAAATCCCTGTTAGCAATGTTTTCTGTTTTACGAGTTTTATATTAGCTGCCTCCTTAAAAATGGCTAATCTAGATACTACATTAGTAGGATGTCAGTCAAACTGCAATCCACAGTGAAGCCTTCTTCATATACCAATTTAAATCATTCGTGGTCCTTTCTTTGGCATTATTCAAAAGATCATAATAATTTTCTTGTGCCCACAGCACAAAAAAATCAATTATTTCCCCACAAAGACTTGAAAGTACTTAGCGAGTGCTGTAAGAAAAGCTGAGGGTTATATCAAATTGAAATTGCACTCATTACACACAACACAATTAGTTGCCACTAGTCTGGCCGGTGCTTTAATTCTGAATGGCATATCTTTATTATTACAGAAACAAGCATGCAAATGGCATTGTTCAGGATTTGCAGAAATCAATAGGATATAGTGCTGTGTGTTTGGTGGCCACTGTCACTCAGTCTGCTGTGGATTTGAGATAATGTGTGTATTTGAATTAATGAAGGGAACGTGAGACATCATAAGTGACACCCAAATAAAAGAAATGGGTACATGATATTTGTAATTATTCTACTCGTGTTTTTGTTGTAAATACTTGTGCTTTTTGTTTTTTAATCAAAGGATTAATTGCATTTTAATAAGGCATTATGATTTTCAGAGCTTTAGTTAATTAAAACTTGTAGTATATAATTATGAAGTGATGCTGAGATTTGTCTAAAGATCACCCATACATTTAGAATATGTATATTTTTCCTTGTTAAGCGGTTGCTAGATTTTGGAGAGAGGATGAATTATATTGAATGCGTGAAAAATGATGGCAGTTCCAAATGGATTTCTGCAAATGGCAGCTAGAAATGCAGATCGTGTTGTTGGACAATTTGAAGTGGAGGAAGTACTGGGGTTGGAAACAATTTTTGGCTGCAGTGCTGTATATTCATTTGCACAAATGTTAGCTTTCAGCTGCAGGAGTAAGAACAGAGGTATTTGTTCAATGTATCATATTGTTCCGCCCATTAGATCCCAGTGAAAATGCTGCAGTTTGAAATTCTGAGTACAGGCCATAAATACTCACTGGTGTTGCATGGTGAAGATTATTTTCTGTGTGACAAAAGGGTTTTTCAAGGAGGGAGAATGTGGGTGTGCACTTGTGTATAGACAGCTCTATGTATCAACTTGTTTCCCTAATAGAGATGAATATTCCTGGCACAAAGCTTTAATCACTCACAGTCCAACCTGGGACAGACACACACACACACAGAGGCACACACACACACACACACACACACACACATATATATATATAAAGCCTGCTTCCTGTGGGAGTATATTATGTACAGATTGGTAGGCTAATTGCTAGATAGATAAATCAGAGCTACAGTAAAACAGCATTAGAAAGTTAAAATCTTAACATTACAAATTAAGCTTTCCTTTCACAGTTTTTTTTTTTTATCTACTCATTCCTTTTGTAACTGTATATTGGAAATAATATTTTTTTTGGTTATATGAAGAGGGAAAAATGTTGCTTTGCTGTTGAACAGTGATTTTTTTTTTAAATTTCTTGTCAGCTATAAAACTGAATAAATGCTTATGCAGAGTAGTCCAGCACGGGTCATATATTTCTGTCACATAGTCCCATGAACTAGAAAGGGTTTCTAATTTTCTTTCTTGAAGGAAGGGTCTTAAAATAGACCTCAGTATTTCCTACTTGGAAGCCTGGGTTTTGCAAAGCACTTTATTTATTTATTTGTTTGTTTATTTATTTATTTATTACTCTCTGGTTTGCAGATAGTTTTTGAGACTAACCAACTCAAGAGCTTAAAATGTTCCAAGCAAGGTGAGAAATTGAGGCCTGAAGAGAGGGGAAAAGAAAGAACAAGAATTCTCAAAAATTTACATTGACTTCAGCACTCAGAACAGGATTTTATTAGGTATCTGTAAATGGATTTTAAGGAGGATTTTCCCATGTTTTCTCCCAGAGTTCATTTAAAATCTAATATTATTAGATTGGTCACAGCCTTCATATTTTAGCTGTCAAACCCAAAGCTTGGAATGTGATTCATTCAAAGCTTGCTAAAATATTTGCTCAGCAGCACAATAGTGTGTGATGGAAAATAAACTCCTCTAGAGCATCTCACCCTATCAGCCATGGCCTGCAGCAGGAAAAGAATGAGGGAAGGTCAGTCAATTATGTGTGGTAATCACCGTAAGCATATTATCTGAGACACAGATGTCTTCCCTGACCCCACACGACATAGCTATTAACCCCACAGTAGTATAAAAATGGGGAGGAGGAGGAGCTGTTCCCCTAGGTAAACCAGACCTTTTCAGTCAAGGCTTGTCCAGCAGCTGGGCAAAGTTGTGGCGGCAGCGAGGGGGCTGTTGCGGGGAGCTGGCCCTGAGCACGGCAGGCAGTGTGGCCGCCTCTCCTCTTTGGGGACCTTTCTATAGACCTAGTCATGTGAGATAAATAGTTGCATCATCGGAAAAATGAGACTGGCAAATTGACTCGTGAGATATTTCGGGAGTGTAAACAGCCCTGGAATGCCGGCTGCTGCCTGTGTTTTTACGAGAACAACTTTTGTGTTCCTGCATACACTTACACAGTCGATGTATTAGTGCTGATAAAGTATAATACCACTATCATGGAATCATCTAATACTTCTAGAAAACAGAGATGATTTTCTCATTACACTGAGTAATGTGCTGATTACCACATACAGCTCCCTTTGAGTTCAAGTTCCTTCTATATTTACTTCAGAAAAATGATCAGCTGCTTATTCAAGTGAAAGAGATTTTTCTCACTGCGGCTGTTCAAACACAGCAAGTAAGCAAAGCAGATTTTTAAACTGGCTATTTAAACTACTGAAGTTGAAGGCTCATTTAAAAGTTTGCATACAAAATTGGATTGCTGTGTTGGAAACATATAGTAGTATGAAATGTGGTATCCCTTAGCAGCTCTAAGCTTTCTGACAAGAGGCATTAACCTGGAGAGTAGGTTTGTTTATTTCTTCTAGCCTTTGGAAAGTCTTTTCCTGAGGTGAAGCATTGTTACTCTTTGGGAGGCCATTTTGTGTTTTTCTACCAAAAAGTTTAATGACCATTAAGCAATCTAAGCTGTTGCAGTGTTGCACAACATACCGTGCAAAAGAGTCCACAACGTACCAGATTTCTGGTTTATCTCATTTTTAAATAATTGATTGTAATGGCATTCCAGTCTCATGATATCTTTGTAACTGAGATCAGACTAGGCCCTGTGAATACCAGAGCATGAATGGAGCACTTTGCTCATCAGATTTGCCACAGAATGCAGCAGAGGAATCCCCAGGTTTCCTTTCTGACAAAGGGAGTTATTAAAAGATATTGTCTGTGATACTCTCTCTTTTCCCAGGGTTAATCACTGTGCGAGTGAATATTTGCATGCATTGCTGAGCTACAGGTTACAGACAAGGAAAGCAGCAGGTTGAGCACTTTGATAAGCCTAACTAGCAGGATCCTAGCACAGGAAAATCTATTAGAGATACAGGATTTTGGCACAGTGCAGGGTGAACACAAGTCACTTGTGCCACTGACCTCAGGAATGGGGTCAGTGAATGAAAAAGATGATGGAGATGACTCACTAGAACAGGTGGGCTGAAGATGCTGTTGCTGGTTCCCATCACACCCACTGCTCAACAAATTCAGCTGGAGTCCAAAGAAGAGATTTGGGCTATCCTCCCTATGGGAATCTTGACTACATGAAGGATGCCATTTGCTATACCTCCTATTATTATGGTCAGTCTTGAATTTTGGGTCTCTCATATGCTCTTATTAAACTTCCATCTTATTACCATTTTAGCCCTATGTCTAAATGTTGCTAAGTAACCTCCTGTATCAAATACTTTTTCTGCCAGGAAAGAATCTTGCATCAGTCACCTATTGTGACTGCCAGATTAGATACTGTAATGTGCTCAACATGGGACTGCGCTTTACCTCTATCTGGAAACTGCAGCTGATACAGGATTTGGCAGACTACTTGTTAAGCAGCATCTTTTCCTTGAGCATACTAAAGTAGCACTGAACAACTTGTACCATTCGTTTGCTGGTCTTTAAATGTTGGAGATTTAGGAGAGGTTTTTTATTTTACTTTTTAGCTCTAAATCCTACCTGTTTGAGTGAGCGACGCTGATGAAGAACAGGTTGTTTCATTTACAAACAGTGAAGCCTGCAAGTTGAGACCTTACCTCTGAAAAACAGTGAGCAGTGCCTACCTGCAGCTTTAGCAAGCTGTGGTTTCTGCGAGGCTCTTTTATCATGTTTTCTGTGGGGGCAAGTAAAAGCCAAATTCTGATGATCACTTGTGTAAGTAGAAATCAGGAATAATGCTATTCAAATAATATATAATTAGGCTAGAGTGAATGAGAATGGAACTTGGTCCCAATTGATTATATATTTCAGGTCAGTTGAAATAATGGAACAGCCTTTTCTGTCTCAGCTTAATGCAGTGGTTCTGAAGAGTTCATCACCTGCTCTTGGCTCTCTTTCCTATTTCCAGCTGATAAATCATCTTTAATGTGTTTCCTAATATTTCTTTTCTGTGTAAGCACTGGTTACAGTTCTATGTGACAGCAATGATGGGGGGGGAGGGAGGAGCAGGCGATAATTTCACTGACACAGAAATTACTCTAAAAATGCATTAATGTGTCTTAAGTATAATTGACGTACTTTGAAATATATATTGCTTATAGGCAAAATTAAACTTTACTAACCAAAAGTAGAGGTGGGCAGAACTTCTGTAGCATCATTCCTGGATACATACTAAATAGTAGAGATGGATCCCACTGGTGTATTGGTAAAATATATGTAGAAATCAAATGTCTCGTTCAATCATATTTTGTCACTTAACCTTTTCTCACGTGATAGTTTAGTTTTCTAGAGCAAATATTCAATAACATCCATAGGAATTTTAAATATATTATTTACCATGTTAATAATACTTGGCCCTTATTATATACTCTTCAGTTCCTCCTTTTTGATATTCTGTTAAACTTATGTGTCAGAGCAAAAGGATAGCATTTTCCATTGAGCTGTGGGAAGTCAGAATTTAAAGTGGCTTTTCTTCTCTTGTAATTTTGCCCTAATTACAAATTATCATAAGCAGCAAAACAATTTTTAAAAATTTCCACCATCTTGCACTACAATTTTATAATTCGCCTAAAACCCTCTCCTGAATTATGAGAACAATCTGAGAACTCTTGTACACTTCTAGCTGGTTTAGATGACAATGAACCCAAAAGTACTGATTTCTCCATGATACAGAAGGAAAATAGATGTCTATATACTTGATAAATATACTGGTTGCAGGGAAACTAATCACTGACATGTGATGAGCTAAGCAGGAGAAACTGCAGATGAATTGAATTTGGTATGCATGTTTGACTACTTCACCTGCACACTGCAAACCACTTCATCTGCAGCACTGCTGGCCTTGCTGAGAAGGTTCAAACAGTTGCAGCTGAAAGCACAATAGGAAACACGGTGACCTACCACTTTCACTCACTGCATTGGTATGGAGAGCAATAGAAAGAGAGGTCAGCCCTAGCTCAGTGACAGATAAGATACGTGTTCACCAGCCTTTATTTCTTTTTTTTTTAATGTAGTTTGGGCTTCCAAATAATTCAGTTGGTTTTTAAAAAGACTGATATAGCTCTATATGTCAAGAGATGAAAAAAGAAAAAAAATATTTTCCATAAATGCTACAGTATGGTGATGAAAGGGTTTTATGCAGATTACACTGGTCTTCATATGAAGTTCCCATACACCTGAGAGGAGGAAGCTTTTGTATGTAGCTTTTTGTACTGGATCCTGTAGGAGATGTGTTGGCTAGACCTACAGTGTAAATGGAGTTTGTTTCTAAAATACTGTTGTTTGCAATTTTATGAAAGGACTGAGAAAATGCATGGATAATTACTAAACACAGAGGTCTGTATTTAGACAAGGTTAAATATAGGTGTAAATTCAAAAATATGTCTTTGCACCAACCCAGATTTTCTCTGTATTAAACATTTCTGCCTACATCTGTCAAATTATTTGAGTCAAAATGCATTTTCAGTATGCCTTTAAGTTAAAGGGTAAAAAGGTTAAATTGCTGTCATACCAGCAGTGTGCTGCCCCTTCCATTTTTATTAGAACATCTCACCTGTGTTCTCATCTGTGAACATCTATCTTAGGAAAGAAAGTATGGCTTGGGTACAAGAACTAGGAGTAAAATTTTTACCTCCTACTGTAACTGAATACAGTAAATACAAACACTTGGTCCAAACCTCCTGTGGCATTTAATAAGATTTTGATTGTGAGACTTAAGAGTATCCAAATTTTTTGTGTGAAAGTATTGTTCTACAGTTGGCCAACAGAGCAATTTCAAATAAGTGAATACAAAGTGCAGTTCACTTTAAAAAAAAAAAAAAGTTTAGTTGGTTTGGATTTTTGGTGGTGATGATTTTGTTTGTTTGTGTTTGGGGTTTGTTTTTTTGTTGGGTTTGTTTTTTATGAAGTTCATTTGGATTTTAAGCAGCATATTGACAGAGGAAATTGTGTTGATATGTCTGCTAAGAAATAGGGACTGTACTACCTCCAGTTATTAAAAAGCCTTAAAGATGTCAATTAATTTTTCTTCCTTGCCTGCTAAAAGTTAGGCAAAAACAATGAAGTGGGAAGCTTCAACTTCTAACCCAATATGACATAAGAAAACCAAAATTCTCACTTCCAGGATTGTTCAGTGCTCAGCAACGGTAAAGGCTGTTTCCTGTTTCTGAAAAGGTCTGTGGTGTAAAATGCATAAGCTAAGGATTTTGCAGAGTACAAATCTGTAGAAGGAAAAGCCTGGAAGAGAAAGCTTAGGAAGAGTAAACTGTGGTTTTGTTATACTGTTTCCTGTTTGATGCTGTCCAAGAAACAGTAAATTGGATGCCAGTCCTGCAAGCTGGGAAGCATACAAGGAGACTGGCTTTGGACTAGGATCTAGGGTCTGAAGTGCCAAGGTACTGAATTTTGAAGATCCTCAACAGTTTCTACTGACCTCTGTCAAACTCAAAATCTTCCAGAGTACTGCTCCCAGAGCTCCGAGTGACTAAATCCTCTTTATCACAAATGTTGCTTGTTGCCATCATCTAGGCCTGATTAAATCCCTTGTGCCATGCTTTTTTTGCACTAGTGTTGCACACATGCTAGGCTGAGTATACTGTGGGATGCCAATGCTGTGCAGATGCAAGTTAACTTATTTGCCGTCTTGTCTCATCATGGATTCTCACCTCATCCTGATCAATCGCTGCATCTTTTGGCTGTTATTTTGCCTCCCCCTTACTGTCACTTCTCACTTTTCTTCCTTACCCCAAATTGCATCAGCTTTTCCCCTCCACCAGGCATTAAGATGCTGATCTCAGTCATTCCACATTTCGCTTCCAAGTCCTTTGTGCATACTGAAAACAAATCTTAGAAGAGTGTCACTGATGCTCACAACTTCCATGACCATCTTTTTCTGATATTTATCTTGCACATTCAGCTACCTACCCAGATGCAACTTGTGCAACTACTCCATCCCCTAGGGATGCCTTTTCTTCTCCATAGCTTTAACCTGACTCAGTTGCAAAGGCATACAGCAAAACAGCTGGTTGGCTTTTTTTCTCTGCCTTTAGCAAACCTTGGATCAACGCTCCTAATCCCTACAAAGGTTACATCCTTTACCCTTTTCCCACAAATCACTGCTCCTTTATGACCCTTCACTTCTTATTTTCCCCTCTATGACAAGCACCTCATTTTGTTAACAGCTTTAAGCAAAAATAGTCTTTTTGCCTTGGGGAAAAAGTAATCAAACCAAACCTAAAGAAAACTTGCAGACAGCTCTGTTTGAAATATTTTTATGCTAGAAAATTGCAAATATACTTTTCCATTCCTGGCATATTTCCTTCAACCATTGCCACCTTTCAGCTTACATGTCTGTCATTTCTTTTAAAGTTGCATTATCTTCAGGTTTGACTTAACACAGCCAAAACTGAGCTCTTCCCTTCTTTTAGTCTGACTCTAACTCCTGTTCTTGGTTATGCTGGCCAACATTATTATCACTCCTGTGATCTTGGACCTATTAACCTGACATTTTGTGCTTCCAAGATAGGGGCCAAACCCAGCTTTCTTTTGGTATTAAAGCAAGGAAATCTCTCATCTAAATCTTTGTAGTCTCTTGCACTACTTTGTGGTCTTTTCTTTCTCTTAAACATACATCATCTTTCTTTGATACACACAGAAAACCAATTTATTCATGCCCGTTACTCTAAGTACCTTGTTTATTCCTTCTCTCTTATGCCTTCACATTGTTTTCACCTTCAGGTCTACCAAGCTGCCTTGCCTCTTAGCTGTCACGACCCTTCAACCTGTTCTTGGTTATTAGCTTGCATGGACTTCACCCTTCCTTTTTAACACAACGCCAAATAAGCTCATTTGTAAGGCACTCTCATCCTTCAGCCATTGCTTCAAAAGCCACATCTGGGCACCCTGAGGTCACAGCCTGTGCATAAGGTTTGAACACCATTAGGAGAAGGTAGAGTGGCAGGAAGACATTCAGATCCCTGCAATGAGAGTAGGCACATCTTTCTTGTTTTATAATCTTTTTTTTACAACTTCTATGTGTTGCCTGAATTATTTTACTATAAACTCTCTGTATCAGGGATGTCCTGCTTTAAACTGTGTGTAGCACCCTTTGTGAACTCCTAATCCCAGCCAAAACCTCTGTATGTCACTGCAGCAACCTCACTGGGTCATGCCCCCATTCACAGTAGTGTGCATTCTAGCAAACTGCTGTGTTTGCATCTGTACTCCTCACCCTCTTTCTCATACTTAAGGATATATCTTTCTCAAACAAGCCCAATATGAAGGGCAAAAGGCTTATGCTTATGTATGTGTCACATACGTTTTGTGGACCTTTCATAGTAATGATGTTTATCTTAGTTTAGTGATAGATATTTCCCCAGGAAAACAGGAGCTTGAGGGCAGAGATGGACTCTGGCAGCTATAAGGAATGATTACTTTCCAGTTTGGCTAATGATACAATGCACTGTGGTTGCAAGTCTTGTTTTCCTCTTTAGATGATGTCAGAATTTCCATGAGCTACATGGGATGTATCTGTAAGTGGTATTTAGAAATACGTATTGTGTAATCTCCTCCTTATGCCTGACAATTTACATATGTGTTTATCTACTAGGAGTGGTGACATTAACTTGCTAATTTTGCCAGTGTGCTGTACAGTGAGGGTGTGAGAGTCTCAAAAGGATATTTAAACTGGCAAAGAGAGAATTATTGACATTAGCTGTGAGTATTTTGTAAGACTCTGTTTTGGAATGTCATTTGTTAGAAAATCTGTGCTGCTGAAAGTCATCCATCATGCCCAGATGGACCTGCAAACCTTGCAGAAACCTCTCTTCCCAAATCCACTCATTGCCAGTGGCCAGTGCTACTTGCCTATCAATATTTGCAAATTAGATATTATTCCCTGAGAAAAAGTGGAGTGTGCAAATGGTATGATAAGACATGGTTCTCTTGGTTGCTGAATGAACTTCAATGGTGAAAAAGAATGCTTGTTGCCAGAACTCCACCTACACGCCCCCGTGTATCCGTGGAACTCAGGTTTTCTTTATCAACTAGGCTGTTTCTACAATATTCACATGGTGAAGATCTTCAGCAAGAGCTCATACTGCCCATGGAAGTGTTTTTCAAAAGAATCAAGCTCTTACCTCTCAAAATTACATTCATATGGCATTGTTCAGTATGTATGGCTGACTACTATAGAAAGCAGCAACAATGTGGTACAATGCACTAATTTTATCCCACTTTGACTTTGAAAATATAATCGGTACTTATAAAAATTGCAAATACTACAGAATCATGCTAGCAGGATTATTCTAAAATGGAAGTGCTAATACATCAAGCAAAATAGCTTTGATAGTCCTGACTGGCTCCCATTATCATTATTATCAGAAAAGATATACCTTCATCAACAAAAATATGCTGGACCACAAGGGAATATATGCAAGAGAGCAAAGATTTAAGGAAGAGTCTCCTTTACCTTTCAATGAACTTCCCTCTTTTGAGTACCACAGTTAGAGTAATAAATGCAAGCTCTTATGTCCAGTAGCCAAGTCTCATCCAGTTAATTAAATGGTAGCCCAATGAAATACACATAACTACACATTTTGGAAGTACAGTGTTCGTCTCTGCATTAGGCAACAAAATACAATCACTCTTGATGCATTATGTGTTTGTAATATTACCTATAAGTGCCTATTGTAAACAAGTTGTTAGATTAACAAGCACAGCATATAAAGTATCATTAAAAGGCAATCATTCAATCAACCACTCAATCAGAATCATTACAGGGTTGTTTTTTTTCCATGTAAAAGATAATTCCTGAATTGAGGGGATTTTTTTCCTCAGGTTATGCTATAGAATCTATTTTTGTATATTGCTGTTCTGAACGTTAAATTCCCTATTGTGAGAAACTGCAATAAAAACAGCATAGTGATTTGAACACATTTTGGGGGGAGAAAGGGCTACACAGCAGTGTTTGATTTTGACTGAGATCAAAATGGCATAAACACCACTGCCCCAACACCCGTGACAGTCTTGGGCATTTCTGTTATGTCCTCTTTTATGAAGTTTTCAGTGGGTATGTTTAAGATTGCTGTAGCCTGCTCCTGCTGGCCTGAAAGTTTTGCTTCCTCCATGTGCTGAAGGTGTTGTGTCAGCACTGTGTCAGAGCATCCAAAGCCAGAACCTCACCTCAGGAGTCCTGCCAAATGTAATTGCTCACAGCCAAAGCTTCCTGGACTCTGCATGGATTCATCTCATCCTCATCAAGATGACATGGCATTGACTTTTGGACTGTCACAGCAGCATTTGTAGGACCATGGCAGTGACACAAGGAAAACAAAGGAAAAAGATGATTTATGCCCTCTGCCTATCTTGAGGATGGCATCTTTGCAAATGAAAGCAAGTGAACACAGACATCACTTCTCCTTCATAGCCCAGTACATATCAGGTCAGCAAGACAGTGGTGACTAGCCTCTCACTGCCTGCTGAAATTATGTTCTGCTTAAGCCTGACACCTTAGCACAGCAGCAATAGATCTCAGTTTCTGTTTATTCCCAATGAACAAAAGGACTAAATCTAAACATTACCCCTTCTATATATACCTTCTGAAGTGCAGTTTACTAGTTTGTAGATTGTCTGTGTTGCCATTCACTTAGACAATTGCATCTAGGTTTTGTGAAATGTGCCCTAGTCCTGGAAAGACCTTTTTCATACTCATGGAAGAAATAGTAGCAGTGGAGGCATTGATAGAAGAATGTGAGAACTCATTCATTAACAAGAGAGAAAAGTAGAGATAACTAAAATGATTGTACAAGGAAAAGCAGACAGTTTCAGAGCTTTTTATATTCTGTGCATCTTAGATTATCAAGTAAGAATGGAGGTTCTCAGTTCATGTAGGTGAGTTCAACATCTGTGGTTACTAATGCAAAATGCAAAATGATCTAGCACTTGCTACGGAACAAGGTTGGAACTGCACAGCTGAGATGTTTAGGTGTGATGGAAGGATTCGTTTTGGTGTAATTATACAACACTGCTGTAATTACGTACAATGTGCATGAGAGGGTTCTGCTGGTGCTGATGGATGGATTAAGTGTTTGACTTTCATCTCATTTAAAATGGTGCTGATTACTAGTTCAAAAAAACAGTCTGCTAGAAGATGCTGTTTAAGTAGGTAAGTCCTGGAACAGTACTAGGGTGAGACATAGCTGCTAGACAGCATCTGTTTTGACCGTTCATGCTCAGTATTTAATAGAATACCAAGTCATTCAAAATGCCTTGAGGTAAAATAAATGGTTGCCAGCAGCCTGCTCTCTTGCTGCTTTAGTACATCTTAATAGCAATCTTTTGTCCTTAGCTGCAAGGCGATTCCTAAGCATGTCTTCCAAGGTTTTGTTTGCAAAATGACAATCAGTAATTTATACAATGGATGTTTACATTATTTACAACAACAGAGAGCACTGGTGATAGAATCAGTGTATGGAAACTAATTAGTTGTATCATAAAGACACAATTTGTCAAATAGGCAAACTAAAGTGTCTATGCCCTCTGCAAAATCCTGATGAGTGGATTTATTTGAGTTGGTGGACATCTGACTAATTCTAGCTGTCTTCACTTGGCTGCTGATGTGAATTCCTCACATTAAGAGGAACTTTCTTTTTAGCTGTTATCTAAAATCAATAAGATTTGACTGAGCTCTCTGTGCATGTGGAAGACAGCCAGGATGCTCTTTGGAGAACACATGAGGTAATTCCTGAGCACTTCTTCATTGTTATCTGTTTGTGATGCTCTGGGTATAGGCAAAAATTCTATGCCATAACTGATAGGGTAGATTCATGCTTTTCTGGGTGGAGAAGACCATTGACTCATTTCACTGATACAGGCCCTTCAAATAGCTGTCTGCTGCTTGCTTCAAAAGAGAGATATTTTGTGTCTGTTCTGGTAGTATATCACTAGTACTAGAAAGTTGTCTGTTTGCTTTGAGGCTGGAATGTGAAAGGAAAGGTGTTGAAAGTGATCAGAACATCTCAAACATTTTGATTTCCTCAGTATTCCCTAAAGTTTGTCTTCCAGAATGGTGACCCAGATGTAGCCTAACCAAGGTGTTGTTCCCTGTGAATCCATACCCCTCTACTGATGAAGATCCACTGGAATAAAATTAGACCTCACAGCTGTTTTCTTTGCAATAGAGTCATGAGGTATTACTGAGTGGAGGTGTACAGAATTGCAGTTCTTTCTCTTGCAAGAGGCAATCTTGACATTTTCTATGTATGGAAGAGCAAAGCTCTATGCTTGTTCAAAATCTATGTAAGACCACTAGAAAAAGAAAAATTTAGTAAAAAACTTTCAATATGCTGATAAGTCTGTAACATATGACTTTGCTTCAGGTATCCAAAGAATGTGGCTGAAGATCTCCACTGTCTAAATAGTATGGATTAGAGATGAGTCATTCTGATAAATCTGATGTAACAACCATAAACTGGGGGAAGCAATTGGAATGGCTGACTGCTCTTACATCATTCCACTTGAGTGAGTGCATTTGTTCATTACTCACATTTGCAAGATACAAGGACCCCACAAGGTTGAAAATGTGAAATATTTTTCTGCCATTCAATAAAAAATCCCTAGCAAGATTTACTTTTAAATGTTACTGATAGCTGGTTTTGGAGTTTGGAAGTTTACTAATTTCCAAGCTATTTCCTAAGCAATATTACTGAAGATCTCCACAAAACTTGTAGTCATGGTTGGCAGTCCAATGGAATCAATCCTATTTATTATCTTAATTATCCCAAACACTTGCTAAATTTGTACTTGCTACTTATTACCTTGGTTAGTGTTAGTGAAACACTAGTAGCTATGACTTGCTCCAGGAAGGCAGCATGCTATGAATACACTCTGCTTATATTTGAAACCAGCCTTCTCCAGGCACAAAACTTGCACAGAAATCCTAAAATCCAAAAAAATATTTGAGATTTTTTTAAATTCAAATTCATTTGTGACCTTTAAATAAATGTTCTCCAAGGCATGCATAATAGCCCATAAATAATTCTTTAAAACCTATGAGGATTTGAAAACACTCAGCACCTTTTATGGTTTGCTCAGCCCCTTAGATGAATCAGATTCTTAAAACAGGGAAAAGGCATGTCTTCTGTATTTCGTGGCTCTTTGAGAATATTGCATTCCCCAGAAATCTTGTTGCATTTTACCAAAACTGGGGATGGTGACAAGTAATTCAATAACATAAGTTAAGAATTATTTTATCTGTTCTGTCCTTTCAAGACACATATTTTTCTCTGGTATAAAAGAAAAGGTGTATAGCCAACACAGATAAATGCTATGTCTTTAAAGTTCTTCTGAGCACTCTCTACCAAGAACTAGATGTCAGATGTGCTCAGCACATGCCAAGATCATGTCTCATATCCATAGAAAAAAAGAGATGATACTCGAGAAATTACATGCATATACATGGAATGTAGAAAGTCACCAATTTGCTCTGTAGTTCATTTGGACACAAATACTTGGGGAAAAAAAAAAAACACAACAAAAACAGAGATTTATAAATTTTGTTGAATAAAATAGATTACTTTATGCACAGCAGCATCTGCTAACATGAGCAATTAAATCTCACTTTTTGGGTTTAAAAATGCATATATATGTGAAGAAAAGTCCTTGTAAATATCCATTGTGTTATCTTGAAATTATAGGCCAGGTAGAAGGCTACAGTAGAACACAAAATCATCTTCTTGTCTGAATTACTGTCACCATGGAACAAATTGGAAAAAAAATTATTTGTGTCATCCAGTCGCACCCCACTGCACACACGGATGTCTCCTAAAGCCATCAAGATAGTATCTGAGTACGTAATCATAGCTGGAACAGTAAGGAATCCTCTTTTTCTGCAACAACCAAACAGCACATTGAGCCCACAAAGACATGACCAACATTGTCACTCTCAGCCAAATTTAGAAACAAGATATCTGCCTTCTGGCCTTTGAGATATTTTTTTATTATTATTTTTTAGATGTGCAGTCAGGAAATTTTGGAGACAAGCTTATCATACTAAGTAACTTGTCTACCTAAGTTTAAAACTGCAAGCTCTGCAAGTCACTAGAAATTCCAAAACAGAAAGAAGGTAAGTTTAAATTATGTTTAAGTATTTCTAGGTCTATACAACTGTTGGTCTTGGGGTTTTTTCCAAATCTTCTTCCTATGCCGGGGATTATGAATTTAATCATTCTTAATGTATTTACCTTACTAAAAGGATTTAATTGTTTCAACTTTTTTTTTTACTATTATATTTCATACAGGATTCACTGTGTAATTCTTGTATAAGCAAAAACATCTATATAACCTGAGTCTCTAACAGTAAAGCTCTGCTCTAAGGAAGTCAAAGTAACTTTCTTTTAAAGAACTTATCTTGCAAGCTACTGATGCTCCAAGCACCATAAAATCTGTCAGGAGTGCTCAGCCCCACACAGGGAAGTACGCAGTTGTTGACAGCATCCTTGAATCAAGACTGAGTGAACTCAAAACCAAAGAGCTCCCAATGACTTCACTGAGCTTTGAATCTGACCCAGATTCCTTGTGGGTGATTCAACAAGGTAATATCCTATTTGCAAACCACCAAAAGTATAAGCCCTTACTGTAGCTGCAGTCTCTCAGACAGAGAAAGAAACCGAAGTGTTCTTCAGTCATAAGGAATATCGCTTTGGGTCAATTTTGGAAGTTTCAGACTTGTGAAAAGCTTTTAATTTTAATATCACTTATCCATTGGGAATATAGTAGAAAAATGATGGTAATATATAAGGTACTAATTTTCCATTATTTTTAATAGTCAGCATTAAATACACATTACAGTGATTTCCGGAAAAGGAGTACCTTAAAAACTAGTCTGAACTGCTCAGAAACTCTTGAAAATACCTTCTTACTTGGCACTGAATGCAGATCCTGAGACACAGAAAGAAACTGTGCTCTCCAAACTGATTTGAGGTGGTGGTGGTGTTTGAGAAAGAAATTTTTCCTCTGAAGTTTTGTGGGTTGTATGGATTCTTGTCCTTGTCCTGAAGAGGTGCTAGTGTCCTGGCAGAGTTCGTATGCGGCTTGTTAACATTTACTGTAGAAAGCCGTGTAAATGTCAAATGAATTACAAGAAGGTTTTATTCAAGGAATAGTTAGCTATTTACCCTCCAATCAGCAGCTATTACCCCAAAACACCAAAGCTACTATACATTTTTGTTTTGGAATTACTATTTTAATTGAAGACATCTGTCATTTTGGTCAATTTTGTTTTAAAAAAAGAAAAAATATAGCTAGGAGACATAAATATATCTTTGGTTTCATCATATTTTAATGCTTATGGATCTAGCTTTAATTTAAAGTGCTGTGGTTCAGTTCTTCTGCTTTAAAGGTAAACTGAATGTATTCTACACTGCATGATGTCTATAGACACTTCTGATCATGGAACAAGCAACTGCATTGGTTTTCTAAATGGTCATTTTATGGAAAGCACATCATTAAAGTGCAATGAATCCAGTGTACAAAAATATTATATTATTTCTGTGTTTGGCATTATGTTCATGGATGGATGACTCTTCTACAACAGAATATAGGCAACAGATTTTCTAGACTGCCTGGCTATGAGTAACTAAGAAGATGAACGGTGAATGATTCTAATTGATCATAGTCTATTGGTACACTGCAATTTTATTTCAGAATGAACTGCCTGGAAGCACAGGGAAAGAGCATTACATTGTTGATTTGAGTGACCACTTGCAGCCCAGCATCTGGGCCTTATCAGTTCTGGGCATTTATGAAGCTGAACGAATTATTTGCCACTTCTGTTTAAATATGGTTCTTGCTAAACTGATTCAGGGACAAAATCTCAAAACCTCATTGTAACAAACACTGCTGCCTACCAAAGGTGAAAAGGAAAGTAGCTGCACTGCCTCGTGGATAAGATAGGAATCAGAGAGATCTGACTGATTTGATGCGCAGGTTGTATTTCCAGTAACAAAATGACCAATGACCCACTAACCAAAGGTAGTTGCTTGCAGTAGTCCACTACACCCTACCACTAGCATGGGAATTATTTTGCCATTAATGTAGTCAGAAACAAGTGTGACTTAATGCTTACACCAAGACATAGACTAGGTTCACATCACCCTTAATATGCCAAATGTACAGACCAAAATTAGTTTTTGGTGCAATTTCTGACAGCCAAATGTCTATAGTTTGCAACCTCTGCCTACAAATTAGCACCTCATTGACTTCTGAGACTGGTAGACCACAGTTGTTAAGACAGAATGTGTCCAAACATTACTATTGTACACAGAGCTCGGAAGTGCAGGTTCCTTCAGGGAACAGTTGCACAAAAATTTTGCTACTCCAATCGTACTGCTAAATTGCATGGATTTGATGAGTCTGTCTGAGCTGGTAATAACAGTTGTCTTGACTTTGATGGCTATAAATGTTTTTAATTCTAAACAAGGGAAAACTCGTTTGTGTGGCTTGATATATTTTGGCATCTCTTCTTGCAAATATCAAGAAACTAAGTCATAGAATCCTAGATCATAGAATTGTTTTGGTCAGAAAAGACCTCTAAAATCATTGAGTCTGACTGTTGACCTAACATCACCATGGCCATTAAACCACATCCCGAAGTGTCATGTTGTCATGCTTTTTTAACACTTCCAGGGAGGGGGTCTCCATCACCTCCCTGCGCAATCTATTAAAATCCCTGACCACTCTTTCCATAAAGAAATTTTTCCTAATACCCAATCTAAACCTCCACTGGCACAATTTCGGACCATTTCCTCTAGTTCTATGGGGTAGATAAAAGAAAGGAAACAAGATCCATAGTAGTGCCCATCCTCATCTTTCCTGGAAACTTAGTTTTGAAGTGCTAGGCACTGTGGGAATGTAAGGACCAGAACTGATGATCTCGTTAGACGGAGACAGACCCTGGAACAAAGACACCCTTATGATTGTTGGAATGAAACCGTGGGAGCAGCAAAACAGAGATTAAGAGTAAGGAACAAGGACAGAACAAGAACATCTAGTGAGGGCTATGTCTGAGATAAGGAACTTTGTAGCTATGTGAAAAGCTACAAGCTTGCTTTCAGGCTGATGTGTCAGTCACTTTTACAATATATAAGCACAGCTGTCTGTTAATGAAGTGTCTTTGATTCAGGTCCTCGATCCACAACTCAGAGTCCGTGCCTCAATATGCCACAAATGGCACCCTGCATCATGGACTGAATGACTAGCTGTTGATCCGGTGGCATAGCTCATCCAAACTACAGGGAATAGAGGCTGAAAGGAAGCATATTTGTGCAGACAATTACCTATCGCTGGACGAAGGTAAGTGGCTGAGAATGATGGGAAATAATTTAAATCAGAAACAGAAAACTGTTCTAGAAGCCTTTTAGAAAATCTTTAAGAGACATGGGAATTCAATCAGTAATACAGCTCTTCAACAAATGTTTGTTTGGGCTGCTAAAAGTGACCCCTCCATAACTAGCCAGACAATATATGACCCAGGGGGTCTGAGACAAAATCGAGGTTAAACTACGGGACTCTGCTACAAAGGATAAGATCACAGCTGGACTTTTGAGTACATGGTGATCTGTCTTTGAAGTATTAAAAATACATGCCAGCTTACAAGAACAAACTTTTAAAGTTTTAAATTTAAAGGAGAAATTTCGGCTTCTGTACCTTCAGGTGAAGCCGCAGGCATCTCTCCCATGGGATCAACACTATGGGTGTCAGCTGTCCTACCTCCTGATGATCCTGATGATCTGGATAATCCTTTTGAACTAGGAACAACAGGCCCTGAAAAAGAGCCTGATCTATATCCCCCTGATCCTCATGATAATTGGGCAGCGGTACAGAGGGAAGCCCATAAAGCAGGCTGCAGAGAACTTCAGAACTCAGTTATCTTCCACTCCCCCACCTTTGGTTTTCCTTTGCACAGATCTGGTTTAAAGGAACAGTAGTCTGTTTTTTTCAGTACAAAGAAGCTAGTGAAAACACGGCATTGCAACCAAAAGCAGCGTTCATGCAGTTGGAACCTTAGTTTTAATGCTTGAAAACCTCCAGATTTCAGAAAACAGATTGTAAACAATGGAAGAAGGTTGCTGTGTCCATTGTCTGTACAGACACACACACACACTTCATCTCCCTCTTATTTCCCTCTCTTCTCCCCTTCACTCGCAGTTCTTTGCAGTTTGCAGAAGCTGTTTGGGTTTTAAAGTGAAAGTGCTGAATTTGTTTGCTAGTTACAAAAGATATTTTAACATTTTGTAGGTGCAGACCTGGCATGGATTATGACTTTGGAGTCAGTTTTTGATTATAATGGATCTTGGAGATTTGCTTTTTCAGTGTCTGCAGTAATTAAGTTTTAACAGTAGGAATAATAAATAATGAGTAATTATGATAAGTATTCTGTAATTATAATAAAATATTATAAGTAATGGGTAATTAGAATATTGTAAGTAATTATCATAAAATGTGATAAGCATCTGGTAATTATCATAGAATATTATAATTATTAATTATAATGAAATATGATAATTATAGTTATAATAAAATATAAGGAATAATAAGTAATATAATTATATGGGATGAAGTAGAATAATACAGGATACATTATTTTAAATAATAAGAATTAATAATAACAATAACAATAGTAATAGGAGTGATATTAATAACAATAAAGGTGATACCAACTGATATTGGTAAAATAGTGGCAATGGTGGTAATAAACAATTAAGTTTTATGGTTGGAGAAATTGTAATTAAATAACTTTGGATAAATTTTACATAGAATAAGTTCTTTATAAGTTCATAGGTTAATAGTTCCTTCTTGCTGTATACCATGGTATCTCAAAAGAGCACTCTATGTCATGTAGTATCTTTTTTGTCTTTTTTCATAAATTAATTCAATGGTTTAACTTTAACATAGTCTTTTAGTTTGGCATGCATTTCTAGTATTAGCATAAGTCAAGAGTTCAGTATAGGGGTATTACAGAATATGTTTTAGTCTTTTCCTTATATTCATGATAATGCTTTACGATAAGGATTATGTTGAGATTTATCACCAAAAAAACCCAAAACAAAACAAAACTAAAGGGGAATTTTCTGATACATCACAGAGAGAGCCTAGAAAGGCAAGTAGATTTGTTACTGTAGGAAAGGGATGTGTGTGTATTTTATCACCTACAGGTTTTCACTGATATCAGCAAGAAAAGTCAATCCGTGTCATGAGCTGGTCTGCAACTCGGTACTGCAAACATCTGAACTGACAACGCAGGAATCAACATATGGGCAAAATAAGACAAGGAACACCACAGCTGAATGAAGGCTAACGGCAGTGGTAGCAGTACCCATGATCACAATGACTACCATGCTGAACTGAGACTGATGGCTTGATCTGAGGCAGATCACACGTAAACAACATCAGAGGACATCTGAATTAGGCCTGAATACCATGATTGCTTAATTGTTGTGTGATTAGGAAACATGTTTACATGGGTTTGCGTGTTAACTTACCAGAATATCATAATTAAGTAATAATCTCAAATGGTTAAATCTAAAAACTAGGTTTGGTGGCTTAAATTTAAGAGTGTGGGTATGTCCACTCAGGAAAGAGTAGCAAAAGCATGTTATGTTCTCAATTTTTTAAATCATTGGACAGATGAGGGAACTGGCAGATGAGGTTGCTAAACCACTTTCTATTATATTCCAAAAGTCATGGCAGGGTGGGGAAGTCCTCACTGACTGGAAAAGGGGAAATATAACCCCGGTTTTCAAAAAAGGAAAGAAAGATGACCAGGGAACTATAAGCCAATCAGTCTCACCTCTGTGCCCAGTAAGATCATGGAGCAGATCCTCCTGGAGGCACCAATGAGAGAGAATAATGAAGAGGTGATTTGGTATAATCAACATGGAAGGGACCTCAAGGATCATCTAGTTCCAACCCCCCTGCCATGGGCAGGGATGCCTCACACTAGAGCAGGTTGCTCAAAGCAACATCCAGCCTGGCCTTAAAAATCTCCAGGGATGGGGCTTTTACCACCTTCCTGGGCAACCTGTTCCAGCATCTCACCACCCTCATGGTGAAAAACTTCTTCCTAAGATCCAACGTGAATCTCCCCATTTCTATTTTTGTTCCATTCCCCCGAGTCCTATCATTACCTGAAACCCTAAAGAGTCCCTCCCCAGCTCTCTTCTAGGCCCCTTTCAGATACTGGAAGGCCACAATAAGATCTCCTTGGAGCCTTCTCTTCCAGACTCAATAGAACCAACTGTCCTGGTCTGTCCTCATAGGAGAGGTGCTCCAGCCCTCTGATCATACTTGTGTCCCTTCTCTGGACACGTTGCAGCATATCCAGATCTTTCTTGTAATAGGGGCTCCAGAACTGGATGCAGGATTATATCTGCATTGTCTCTTCATGACAAATACTTTGGTTGTACACAATATTTTTTTCTTTTGTGATACAGATACTAAATTACTTATATCTCATCATATTTTTCACCACAGTTACAAGGAATTGAACCAGACTGATTAGGCAAGATGCACAACTCATACAAACAGCAAAACTGAAGTCATATGAAGTGATGCTACCAAAAGCAGCTCACTGAGCAGTAGAAATTTAGAAGTAATTTAATTATCTGCTTATAGCAGTCTTAGCATGAAAAAACATGTAACTACATTTTTCACAGTATATAGGAGAAATGTAACACCAAAGGACACCCAAATATATTCTTAAGGACTATGAGGTCTAAGGGCATTTATTTGCCTTTAGTAACATGAATGGTAAACAGCACAGAGGATAGGCTAATGACCACATACATTTGTTATATTGCATATGCTTGTGATATTAGATTAAAAAAAAAAAAAAAACACAGATTGGTTTCCACTTATTGACCACACCAGTCTTATTTGAGCAGCTCAGGCCAAAACTGGGACGGCCAAAACTGGGACGTACAACTTACATGATTTGCTCTTCTGCTTCAGATAATTCTCAGTGATTAAAAATAATAATAATACCCCTCACAGTCCCATTGCATGGGAAGCTGGAACTACCACTGCCAACCATGAGTGATTCATGAGTGCACATCTCATTTTTTGAACTAATTAATTATGTCAAGGAAAGGAGATTTATTCTCTCCCCGCCCCCCTGCCTTCTAGGCCCCATCTTCCCCAGTCCTTGCTAATCTTTCTTTCTAGATAGCAGGGGGAAAATGAGGAAGGTGTTCAGCAGTCTCAGTTGTCTCTGTGATTCAAATCACAGAATGAAGCCAGACAGCAAAGCAAGTGCAGATCAGGCAAAGACTGCCTGCTCTGCTTGTGCTTTCTCTGCAAGAATCAGTTTCAAATATTAGGTGGATTTTTCTTTTCTTTTTTTTTTTTTCTGTTGCAATTAACTAAGAAAAATATTTCAAAGCTGTATAATTAAAGACCAGTATTTTATTAGGGTTTAAAATAGTCTTTATGAAATCTATTCCTGCCACTGGTAATTACAATGTACATCTTAATATACCTCTGCTAGGCCTGAGCTGGAGATAACAGTCCTGTGTGTATTGCATTTGGCTTGTGCATAGAAGGTAAAATCCTTTATCTTATCTCAATCTCCACACAACAACCAGCCTCTCTTCCAATTCAACCCTAATCTTCTTAGTAAATAATACCGATATTTTTCACCATAACAAAAATGGAGCTGCCAGATTCAGACTGATAACACCTCTCATTTACACACCATTCTCTGTCAAAATCTGCCTGATTTTTCTTAATCTCTTTAACTCATCAAAAAAATACTTTTTTTTGCATTTAGCCATGGTAAGTTCCCTGCTAACAAATAATATTATTATAAATAAATCCGCTGACTACAGCTGTCTCTTTGCACAGATATTGGAACTCCCCTCTTTCCTGGCTTGTTTCTTTGAATAATGACAAATTACTGTTGTCCAATTTAATTTTTCTATAAAGTTGGTATTCCAACAAAATTACCTGAAAGGAGGCTTTTTTTTTTTTTCCCCCCACGGTATGTCATCTCAGTTCACTTCTCTTGAGAATGTTGTCTTTGGACTCAAATCCTTTTCTTTGTAATGACTTATCTTTAAAACAAGGGAAATTATAACCTAAATCCTTGGACTTTTATAGACTATTAATTATCTCTGTACGATTTCTTAAACTAAAAAAAAATACTGCCAAGGGAATGGCAGGTGAAAAAATGGATATCGGGATTTCTGCATACAGTGATTGAATGGAAATAATATACTTAAATGTGACTACTTTATTTCAGTGTTAAGCTGCCCTCTGAGTGACACAGACATTTGGGGATAGCTGTCCTAAAACGGCAAACCATCCATGTAAGTAAACACTAGACTCAGTTATTTTACACCAAATCTGCTTTCTTCCACTGACATGCAACAGACCAAGGGATATATCACATAAGCAATTTTTATGTTGAACTTGTCATATCAGAGAAAACAATCTGAAAATCTATAGCAGAACATGGCCCAAAATTGCCAGGCATTACAGCTGGAAGGAGTAGGTATTCCTCTTCTGTAGAGCCTGTGGATTTGAAATACTAACTCTATCCTCAGATAGAATTCTGAAGGCTACCTTTAAAAGTATAAGAGGAGTTTTGTTCCACTAGCTTTACAGAGAGTTTTCTCAGGCTCATTTTTACACTGCTGCTTCTTATTAAAGTTTCAGAACTCTTTTCAGAAGCAATATTACAGATTTTCTTTATAAAGTAGTAAGATCTAATTTTGAGTCTTGAAACCTTGCTGACATGCTTCTAAAGTGCTTCTAAAGTTGCTTTTAATAGCAAATCACCTATGGCATCACTATCTGTGTCAGGATTATGGAACGAGGGAGTGAGACGTGGTTCACTGGAGTCCTGGCCAACAGCTGACCACTGGTACAGCTCTAAAACAGGTCTGTGACTGTTGCATTTTGGCTAGCCCTTCTCTGCACCTGCTCCAGTTTAAGTGTATTTTGTCTGAGACTGTGCAACAGGGCTGTATCACTGTTTATGGTGAGGTCTCACCAGAGACGTTCAGAATGGAGCTAGTCCTCCTCTGTTTACCTAAAATACACCTGATGCATCCCTTCTGTGCCCTTTATTTACTGCAGTGTCTCATTGATTGGTTTCATCTCTGCTGTGCCTGACAATTACATTGGGGTCCCCCTCTAACTCAGTCTTTTCTATCTGATTCCTAATTTTTGTTATTAGTTTCCAGATGCATTATCTTCATTTGTTGATAAGCAATTGCTTTCATTGTCTTCAAAATACTGCTTCTTACTGTCATCCAGCCTCTTCCGTGTGTTGATAGTGCCAGCCTATGTGGTATCACTGCATTCCTAATATTTGTGTCACAGTCTTAATTGAAATGAGATCAGATCCAAGACTGATACATAAAGAATTCCACTGGTAACTGGTAACCCTCCTGATACTTTTCCTTTCAACACAATCTTTTGCTGTCGTGCCTCTACTAATCCCTATCTTCTCCATCTTAACAAATCATTTCCCATGTGGCACCACACTATATGCTTTACCGAAGTCTAGCTAGATGGGATCGACTCTGTCTCCTTTGTCTAGAAAATCAGCTATCTTATCAAAGGAAGCTATTACATTAGTCTGCCTAGATCTTCCTTCTTTTATTGTATTTCTGACTGCACTATATCCAATATTTCCTTCACCTCCATGTTTTTTTTCATCTGTTCCTTCAAAACCTCTTCTAAAATTCTGTGTACTTTCAAAGTTAGGTTAATGAACAAATATTTTCTCAAATTTTCTTTTTATTTTTTCCCTCTCCTAATATATTTTTGGTTCTCCAGTCATATGACACTGGTTTTGCCTTTATTCATCTAAGTTATGTTCCCCTTTTCAGCAAGTTTTTAGCCTCTTTGACTTCAAGAAATCATAGGTCTAACTGTAATTCAAGTCTCCAAGTTCATCATTCCACATGATCTTAGTAACCAAATACATTAGTTCATTAATGTTTGTTTTCCAGTAATAAATAAAATATAGTTACAGCATTTTTTCAAAGGTCTATCATTTAATTGAAACTGCTTAACTCATTACCCGTTTTTATCTTTCATAACCAGATTTTCCATTGGCCTGCACTGGTTTTTATGATGGTGCTAGAGCCTTGTATTGAGATAGACAATTTTTTTGCTTCATCCTTCAGAAGCAATATCAAGTGGCTCCATATAACTTTAATTGAGAAGTGCAAGGACAGTGGGGGTCTGAAGAGAAGGAAAGGGAGCCTAGGTTTGAGATAGGATGTTTTGCTAAGAAAACTGAAGTTAAGGAGAACAGTTTCAAGTTGATGCTTCATACAATTGTTTAAGATTTTGTCCAAAGCAAAGCAGGAATGCAATTTGTTGAACACCTGCTCTGGAGGATGTTAATGTGGTCCCTTCCAACCCTGACTGATTCTATAATAGGTGAAAAGAAGATACTATGAAACAGAAGACAGAAAATCAGGATTAAGCCTGAGGTGTCAAATCATCTTACTTCTTTTTCTGATTTGGAAATTCTGTATGAACTATTCTGGTTCAAATGTATATGCAATAATGTGCTGTTATTTCACTCAGCATTTACATGGTTTCTTTCCAAGCAAGTGTTTGTAAAAGGTTAGAAAAAGGGCAGGACATCAGCCGTTGTATAAGCACATACTTTAAAATATTCCATTCTTTGCCTTTTATTTTTTGTTGTTTGGGGGCTTTTAATCTACTCTGTTTGCTCAGTTTTATTGATCTCCTACCCCCAGTAGGCTGTTAATCAAAAACTATGAATCTCACTTCCCATCAGATGGTGAATGATGTTTAAGTGGTACCCAGTCAGGGAGACACACCATAAAAGCAAAATGATTGCAACGTGTTGCACTTTATGCTTTTTTAAACTTCTCAGCATTGCCAAAATTAACTGGCCCATAATTGGCATATGCCTTGTTTTGTTGTGTGTTTGGAGGTATTCTTCTTTGTATAAGTAGTGAGCTGATTTATGGAATAGTTATAGCAATTTGTGCTTAACCCTCAACCTAAAAAAAAAAACAAAAACATACTCACAGTACTTAAGCAAGTCTGGATGTTGAAAAGTTCATTTCCTGAACAATATTTAAGGACCAAATGCTGTTCCTGATTACACCGGCCCTGTATTTTTACAGGGACCTTGCCAAATGTCAAAGAAGATGTTTACAAGTGAGCATGCAGCTTTTGCATACACTTTCTGAACTTTGAAGTTTCTGCTGCTTTCCCACTGAGCAGAACATATTCAAGTGAGATATAGAATTGTTATTTAAATCTTACAGTCAAATTAGACCCTAGAGACATGATTGTATAGTGTAATTGTCTCAGTCCCCATGAAGTTAAGTGTTCTCATATCAAATATGATGTGTTTCAGCTTACCACCTACTGCACAAGTATTCATCTCGTTGTTAAAACATATCAGGCAGAATGGTGTTTTATTTATTTTTACATGTCAGTTATTTTTAGGGGTAGTGCTAGTGTGACACTACTGCCTTTTCCTGCAAGTCAGAGGAACACAAAGCTGATACCTGAAGTTCTCAGCCATGATAATGATAAAAAAGCCTTCAGGATTTTCTTAAAGATCAGCATTGCATTTTTCATTGTGCCTGGCTTTTGAAGAAGTGCCATGCTCAGGAGAAGTGGGCTTTCTGAATGCGACTTTCATTGGTAATCCAAAAGCACAACTATCGGTGAGACAACATTCCCACATTGCTACAAACTCGGTGGGCAGGGAGCTGGGAGGACTGCTTCTGTCCCATGGGGTCTGGGACACATGGACATCCACAGACCAAGAGGGACAGGACTTTGCATTGCAAACTGGCCAGAAGGGTTTTTAAGGAACTACCTCTTTAAGAAGTCGGGAGTTCCCTGAAACCAAATTGCACACAAACATTCAACTTGATTTCACCTGAATTTTCTTCTCAAAGAAAACCCAGGAGAAAACATCTAAATAATCAATTTCAACATTGCTGGGGTTTCCTTTTTCACTTGGAATGAGTTTCCACTAATTTCATTTTTGTATTGTATTTCCTTTAATACAATAGATTATTTTGTGCTGTATTACAGCACAAAATAAAACATTAGCATCAAAAGAGGTTATTATGAATGACCCTGAGTGTTTTTTAAATAGTTCCTTGTGAAAAATTTTTGAAATATCCATGTTTTATTCCTGGCACAGAATGAAACTCTTGTCACCAAAGCTCCTTCTGCACAGCCTCAGAGTACGTGTGCAGCCGATTTGTGAAGATTGAATGTGACTACTTGTTTTTCTGGCTAGCTCAGAAGCATAGAAAATTCTGAAAACAGTTTCTTACATATTCTTTAAGAATACTAGATCTATAATTGTCTACAGTTACTAGAAACCTTTTCCCTGGCTAGACCTTAGGCTGTAGACATAGAACATCTGTATATTTCAATAGTGCTACCACCAACATTTGTCCCTTTCAGTAGTAGGTTGATAGGCAATACATGAAGGACTCTGGAATACATTTCTGGGCAGACATTACAGGAAGGAGAGGCAAGATGAGGGGTCTTCTGATCTTTACATTAATTACAAATAAAACCCAGACTTCCTAGATGCCCTGAGCTATTAAAGTAGTATACAGCTGTGATTGAAGAACTCGTTATCCTTAACTATTTCGCAGTGATTTGGAAAAGATGTATTTTGCATTAGTACTTTATTGTACACCTGTATAAATTATGCTGTTGGGTAGCCAATGTTTTTTAAAACAGCATAGCTGTTTTAAACTGCCAATTGCTTGTGTAATGGCACATTTTGTGATACTATCAGATGACATATAACTTGTTAAATTACATTGAAAAATGTTAGAGAGAATTGCACTATAATTAAATGACAATAATAATGAGACCAATATTAGCTGCTGACATGAATTATGTAAAAGTGAGCATTTTTTATATATTTTTCCAAGAAGCCTTCATATGGTTGAAAAGACATTTCATTCAAAACCCTGCTGGTACATTTAACAGTTAAAAACATCTTAACTTCTAAATTTATAGTCAAATGTTTATGCCATGCCCAGTGGAGAACTTCTGTGTGCAAGAAGTTCACTAAAGATCTGAGAGGTTCTTTTAAAGATATTTCATTAATCACTTAAATATTGTCCATTTTTGTTATCTCTTTTGGTTATATTGTTTTGGTTTCGTTTTATATCTGTGTGATTAATGTGTTATTTTAAAAATTTAGGCCTGACAAAGTGATGGATTTGCATTCACTTCCATGTAAAGGTTTTGTTGACTATCAAATATTGTCTCTTAGTGAAAGGACCTCTCTTCAATATGATCCAATTAATGTAATATTCAAATAGCAACACTATTGCTGACATATTCACATTCTTACACATAAAATATCAACACCTAGTTACTTTAACACAACAGGTATTTCCTGCTGCATTTTCAACAAGCAATCTGATTCCACTTTCAGCTGCATCAGAGCAGCACCTCTAAGCACAGGGTAAGAACTGAACTCAATTATGTGCTGCACACATCTGGGAAGCCATCCTTTGCAAATCTGCTCATGTCCTTTGGAGGAGCCATTGAGTATGTATGAACTCTGTGCACATAAAAAATGACACATTTTGGTTTTCCATTTTCAGCAGAGGCTCTTGAGGAATTAAGCTGATGTGAAATAAAAAGTAGGAAAAGTGTTTTATCCTCTCATAATTAAGGGGCAGGAAATAAAGTGTGCAAATGACTGGTAAATTTTCAAAATAGAATAATATTTCTGATGAAGTCTCACAGAGACTTATTTGTAAGTTATTTCATATCTGTAAATTATTTAGCTGCACACAAGGACCTTCAGGAAAAGTTTGTGATACCAAGTGTCTGAGCGATAGTGCTAAAGGAGTATTAAAAAATTATGAAGTGATGCACACAGACTTGAAAACCAGTCCTGATTTCACATTTAACATGATGATCATACAGCTGCTCAGAAAACTCATATGTAAAAGCATTCTTGATCTCCTAGCTGACCCACCCTCAGTTTCAGAGAAGAGTAAGATGAAATGGAGAGGAGGGGAGGGGAAAGGAGAGGAGGTGAAGATTTAAGACTTATGCTGGAGCAAGTAGATTGGGATTTCTCAACCTAGAAGGAGATAACTAAGATCACAGAATCACAGACACACTCAGGTTGGAAAAGACCCTCGGGATCCAGTCTGTAAATGCCTGGCATTGAGACTGGTGCTATAGGCAAGGCTTTGGGTTCTTTGATAATGACTGGCTTTGTAGGACACCTGGATGGATGGTAGTATGTCGGAGGGGCTTATCTCACAGGAAGAAGAGGATTCTAGGACAAGAACCAGCAGGGCTCATTCACAGAGCTTTAAACTAGAGTTGAAGGGGGATGGGTTTGTTGCTGGGCTTGTACCAGTGGGGCAGTGTTCTAGTATTAATGTGGACCAGAAGGCCTCCCATGTCCCCAGGGTGGAATTGGTGTGCTCAGCTCGCTCCCTGTGCTGTCTGTACAGCAACACACACAGCATGGGGAATAAACAGGAGGAGTTAGAAATCTATGTGTGGTCAGGTGGCAGTTACAGAGCCATGGTGGGACAGCTCACATGACTGGAATGTGGTCATGGATGGCTATGTCCTTTTTAGGAAAGATAGATCAGCTAAGGAAGGTGATGGTTCCTTCCTCCAGTCCCTACCATTTTCTTCCCAGAATAATGGAAGATAATGGCAGGAGCTGGAAGAAGGAACTGACCATTGAGTGAAGATCAGGTTCATGACCATCTGAAGAACCTGAAAGTGTTCAACTCCATGGGACCTGATGAGATACACCCACAGGTGCTGAGGGACCTGGCAGATGAGGTTGCTAAACCCCTCTCTATTATATTCCAAAAGTCATGGCAGTCTGGGAAGGTCCCCACTGACCCCACTCGAAAAGGGGAAACATAACCTCCATTTTCAAAAAGGGAAAGAAGGATGACCCAGGGAACTATAGACCAGTCAGTCTCACTTCTGTGCCCAGTAGGATCAGGGAGCAGATCCTCCTGGAGGCACTGCTGCAGCAGAAGAATAATGAAGAAGTGACTGGGTACAATCAGCATGGCTTTACCAAGGGCAAATCCTGCCTGACAAACCTGGTGGCCTTCTATGACAAGGTCACAACATCAATAGATGAAGGCCAAGCAACTGACATCATTTACCTGGACCTGAGCAAAGCCTTTGACACTGTCCTGCACGACATCCTGGTCTCCAACCCGGTAAAGCCTGGGTTTGATGGGTGGACCATTCAGTTGATAAAGAACTGGCCTGACAGCCCAAAGAGTGGCTGTCAGTAGGTCCATGTCCAAGTGGAGGCCAGTGACAAGCGGAGTCCCTCAGGGATCAGTCCTGGGATCAGTCTTGTTCAACATCTTTGTTGGCGACAAGGTCAGAGGCATTGAGTGCACCCTCAGCAAGTTTGCTGATGGCACCAAGCTGTGTGGTGCAGCAGACACACTGGAGGGAAGGGATCCATCCAGAGATAGGTTGGAGAGGTGGGCCCACGACGACCTCATGAGGTTCAACAAGACCAAACGCAAGGTCCTGAATCTGGGTCAGGGCAATCCCAAGCACCGATATAGGCTGGGCAGTGACTAGCTTGAGAGCAGCCCTGAAGAAAAGGACTTGGGGGTGCTGGTGGATGAGAAGCTCAACATGAGCCACCAGTGTGCACTTGCAGCCTGGAAAGCAGATCACATTCTGGGCTGCATCAAGAGAGGCATAGCCAGCAGGTCGAGGGAGGTGATTCTCTCCTCTACTCCACACTGGTGAGACCACATGTGGAGTACTGCATCCAATTCTGGAGCCCCTATTACAAGAAAGACCTGGATGTGCTGGAATGTGTCCAGAGAAGGGACACAAGGATGATCAGAGGGCTGGAGCACCTCTCCTATGAGGACTGATGAAGAAAGTTGGGATTATTCAGTCTGGAGAAGAGAAGGCTCCAAGGAGATCTTATTGTGACCTTCCAGTATCTGAAGGGGGCCTACAAGAAAGCTGGGGAGGGACTCTTTAGGGTTTCAGGTAGTGATAGGACTAGGGGGAATGGAACAAAAATAGAAATGGGGAGATTCAGATTGGATGTTAGGAAGAAGTTTTTCACCATGAGGGTGGTGAGACACTGGCACAGGTTGCCCAGGGAGGTGGTAGAAGCTCCATCCCTGGAGATTTTTAAGGCCAGGCTGGATGTTGCTCTGAGCAACCTAATCTAGTGTGAGGCATCCCTGCCCATGGCAGGGGGGGTGGAATTGGCTGATCCTTGAGGTCCCTTCCAACCCTAATATTCTATGATTCTGTGATTCTATGGTGGTGTTCTCTATGTGAGAGAGCAACTGGAATGTGTTGAGTTCAGCCCAGGGGTAGATGAGGGGCAAGTTGAGAGTTTATGGGTGCACATTAAGGGACAGGCTGGCATGGGTGACACTGTTGTGCGTGTTTATTACAGACCACCTGATCAGGATGAAGAAGTAAATGAGGCCTTCCATAAACAGCTGAAAGCAGCCTCACAATCACAGGCCCTCGTTGTCATGGAGGACTTTAACTACTCAGACAATCACTGGAAGACCTACACAGCCAGCCAGCCCAGTCCAGGAAGTTCTTCCAGTGCACTGATGATAATTTTTTGATGCAAATGGTGGAGGAACCAACTAGGAGACGAGCATTACTGGACCTGATGCTGACCAACAAGGAGGGACTGGTTGAAGCAGTGAAGGTTGAGGGCAGCCTTGGCTGCAGTGACCACGAGATGGTTGATTTCAGGATCTTGTGTGGTAGGAAGAAAGTATCAAGCAGGATTACAACCTTGGACTTCAGCAGGGTCAACTTTGGCCTTTTCAAGCAATTGCTAGGGGAAATCTCATGGGACAGGGTACTAGAAGGCAAAGGGGCCCAAGACATTTGGTTAACATTCAAGGACCTGTTCTTCCTATCTCAAGATCAGAGCATCCCAAGGAGTAGGAAATCGAGAAAGGGAGCCAGGAGACCTGCATGGTTAAGTAGGGAACTGCTAAGCAAACTCAGGTGGAAGAAGAGAGTCCACAGATCATGGAAGGAGGGTCTGGCCACTTGGGAGGCATATAAGACAGTTGTCAGAGGATGTAGGGAGGCTACTAGGAAGGCTAAGGCCTCCTTGGAATTCAACCTTGCAGGGGAGGTCAATGACAACAGAAAGGGCTTCATCAAATACATTGCAAGAAAAGCTAACACCAGAGGCAACGTAGGCCCACTGCTGAATGAGGTGGGTGCCTTGGTGACAGAGGACACAGAGAAGGCAGAATTGCTAAATGCCCAGTGGAGTCCCTCAGGGGTCAGCAATGGGACCAGTGCTGTTCAATATATTCATCAACAACCTGGATGAGGGAACAGAGAGCACTGTCAGCAAGTTTGCTGATGACACCAAACGGGGTGGAGTGGCTGATACACCAGAGAGTTGTGTTGCCATTCTGCTGGACTTGCACAGGCTGGAGAGCTGGGCAGGAAGAAATTTAATGAAGTTCAACAAGGGCTATGTAGAGTCTTTCACCTGGGAAAGAACAACCCCATGTACCAGTATAGGTTGGGGACTGACCTGCTGGAGAGCAGTGAAGGGGAAAAGGACCTGGGGGTCCTAGTGGATGGAAGGTTGGCCATGAGCCAGTAATGTGCTCTTGTGGCCAAGAAAACCAATGGTATCCTGGGTTGTATTAGAAGGGGTGTGGTCAGTAGGTCAAGAGAGGTTCTCCTCCCCCTCTACTTTGCCCTGGTGAGGCCACATCTGGAATATTGTGTCCAGTTCTGGGCCCCTCAGTTCAAGAAGGACCTCAGGGAGCTGCTTGAAAGAGTCCAGCGCAGAGCCACAAAAATGATTAAGGGAGTGGATCATCTTCCTTATGAGGACAGACTGAGGGAGCTGGGGCTCTTCAGCTTGGAGGAGACTGAGGGGTGTAAAGCGTGAGTGCCAAGAGGATGGAGTCAGGCTCTTCTTGGTGATGCCCAATGACAGGACAAAGGGAAATGGGTGGAAGCTGAGGCGTAGGAAGTTCCATGGAAACAGGAGGAAGAATTACTTCACTGTGAGGGTGACAGAACACTGGAACAGGCTGCCCAGTGCGGTTGTGAAGTCTCCCTCTCTGGAGATATTTTAGACCCACCTGGATGAGTTCCTGTGTGATCTGGTACAGGTGATCCTGCTCTGGCAGAGGTTGGACTAGATGATCTCTCAGGGTCCCTTCCAGCCCCTGACATTCTGTGATTCTGTGATCACCAAATCCAACAGATAACCCTACTCTAAAAGGTTCACCCCTAAACCATATCCCCAAGCACCACATCCAAACAACTTTTAGACACAACCATGGTTGGTGACTCAATCACCTGCCTGGGCAGCCCATTCCAAAGCCTGACCATTCTTTCCATAAAAAAAAATTTCCTAACATCCAGTTTAAACCTACCCAGTCGCAGCTTGAGGCTGTTCCTTCTTGTTCTTTCACTAATTACCTGTGAGCAGAGACCAGCACCAGCCTCTTCAAAATGCCCTTTCAGGTAGTTGTAGAGAGTGATGAGGTCTCCCCTCAGTCTCCTCTTTCTCAAACTAAACAGCCCCAGCTCCTTCAGTCACTCCTCATAAGATTTATTCTCCAGGCCTTTCACCAGCTTTGTTGCCCTCTTCTGCACTGTATGTGATGGAAATCTCTAAAATCACAAATGGTGTGGATCATGTTCATGGTTTTCCATAGTACAACAGCTAAGGAAAACACAAAATCAAATGGGAGTACAAAGAAAGCAGAAGTATAGTTTTTTTTCCCCTTAGTTCATAAACTGCTCTTCCTCATTGCTACAGCGTGATGTGGATGGAGTCAAAGACTTTTGGACAAATTCATAGGCTAATAATCAATGAAAAATTATTAAAACACAAAGATGTTACCTTTGGCTCAGTGGTCAGGGTTGGAAGTTACTCTGAGGTGAGAAAACACGAGGAAAGCAATGCCATCAGCTTGCACTGTATGAACTGAGAGGCGCCCAAGCAACTTCGGGGAAAGTGTCAAGAGATCATCAGTCAGTTCAATCTCCATTAAACCTTTGACAAGCTTTGTACACATTCTTGTTAGCGAGCTCTTGCTGAAGCAAGGAGAAGACAATAGGTCATTTCTGAAGCAGACCTCAGAAAATGAGCACAATGTCTGACCATAAATATTTTCTGGTTTGAAGAAGGCAAAATTGTGCTAACCACAAAACATCAGTGAGCACAACAGCTGCAGAGCTTCTCTGTTGCCCTTGTTCTGCACTGTTTCCATCACACAGCTTAACAAGGCTGGTTTCTATGTCAGTAAGAGCATCAGGACACAAGGGCTGGATAAGTCAAGTTCTCTGAAATGTAAGAAGCCATAAAATTTCAAAGTGAGAATAAAGAAAGGAAAAATTAATTCAAGCTTAATTGGAAAAGTAGGATTAAACATTAAGAACTAATTTCTTCAATAGTGGTGCTATGCTTGAGCTTGTAGTATGATGATAGTGTGAGGGGAAAGAGTTAACTAATAGAGACAGAATACATTTCCAGAAGAATAAATTATAAGGTAAAGGTTAGGTGTCCCTCTTTAGAACTGTGGAATTGGCAATAAAATGGCAAATGAAACTCAGTGTTGATCAGCGTACAGTGATCCACAAGAGAAGAAAGAGTCCTAACTTCACATATGCAATAAGGTAACTAGCACTGAATGGGTAGATATTAAAAGAGGGGAAATGCTCTTTTGAATGGTAATGCTTTTGTCAGATAAGAAATGTCCTTAGGTAACGTTGTAAAGGAAATAAATTAAAACCTGACTATCCAAATGTTTTGCACTACTAAAGAGAGAAAAAAAAATAATTGCATGTCAGGATGTTCACTCACTGGGTTACACAAGGAGCATGAGGCTATTTTGGAACCAGCCTGCTGTCTGCTTATTATCTCCATCAGACTTTACAAATATGCTTAATACTCCAGTTTGTGTTGTTTTTGAAGGATGGTTAAAGCACATGGATGGTTTAGATGAAAATAGAAACTGCCTTCTAATCTAGGCTTTTTTCTTTTTTTAAGTTCTCTTTCTCTGAACCCTTTTTTTCTGAAGTTTAGTAAAACCTGAGATTCACATGCTTCTGCATTTCCTGTTTTTGACCAATAGAGGAAACAGAAACACTGGAATACTATAAGATGTTATTTTAAAAATATTTCCAGTCAGCCAACCAGGAAGTTCTGGAAATCTTGCAAGAAGTCTAATCCTGTAGACTACGTAATCCAAAAATGCTTGTACAAGTCTGTCCAGTATTTCAGGTATTTATAGTCTTATCTAATGAGGATCATAAATATACAGAGAGCACTCTATTCATGAAAAATATTCTGCATATGCAATTGTGGTTGCCTCTGAAGAGCTTAATTCCCTGATGGGAAATATGCAGTAACCTGAGCTACTTCTGAGTGCCAACGCCAAGAGGCCATAGAAGGAGTTGGAGGGAGGGTGAGTTGCCACACTGAATAGGAAGGCTTAGTGAAGGGAGACAGAACTGCAGTTACAGGGAACCTTTCCTTGCTGTAGAATGGCAGGGAGAGAAGGATACAGGCGTGGGATGGGTAGGTGGGAGGGGGGAAGGATGGATGGATGGATGGATGGGTAGGTGATATGTAGACAGTAACAGGACTGAGAAACAAGCAGGTAGGAACTAGAGAAGCCAAGAGCAGCAGTCCAGACATTGAGATAGTGTGGTGAGCAGAGCATAACCAAGCATATATATATGAGTTAACAAGTCTGTACATGTTGTTTAGAAGAAAGCAGAAGAGACAGGTGGCTGAGGAAGGGGAGATACAGAGAAAGAGGATTAGACCAAGAGATTTAACACCGATGGCAAAGTTGCAACATTCTCAGGGTGTGTCACTCTACAAAGCTGTGCCATGAGGTGGGCAATAGTCAGGCAATAAGCCTGCAGTGAATGAACTGTCAAAAGTAAATCTGATTTACTTTGAAGTGTGATAGACACAAACAAGTCATAATAGAGTTATGCCAGTGCATCAATTAGTGGATTTGGCTAGTATGTGAAGGCTTATATTCATTTACAGCACAGTACAACTGCTTAGGTATTTTGTGATTTACACTTTAAACATCATATCTTGATTCTTGACGGTATAAATGTTAAGTATAAAGAAAGACAGGGAACTGTTCAGATATGTTACTATTTTAAAGCTGGGTTTGGTTCATTTGATTGATAAAGCAAATGTTTTCTGTTTTATGAAACATCATGATAAGTTTTAGACAAATTTTTATGGGACAGCATACAGGATTTTTTTCTGAAATAACATGCAGGCTGCTTTTTTTGCTAAGACACTAGTAAAACATGAGAAACTGAAAACACTCTGAAACCTAGAACATTTCATATCATTCATCAGATGACATTTTTAAGCCTTTTTGTCAGACACTAGAACAAAAATGTACCTCATCACATATAATTGTCATGGATTTTGCAAGAAATTAGTTTTAGGATGAATATATATAAGCACACTATACTGACCCTCGGTACCTCATATAATGACTAGGAAGGGAGGAAAGGAAGAATTGTTATCTGTGTTTAAATAGCAACAAGGGAACATGAAAGTCCTGTGGGCTTCCTAGAACAGGAGTAGTAAAAACAGCTAGCAGCAGGAACTCATCGAACCCCTTACAAAAAGTCACCTTCCCCTGCCATTGCTCTGGGAACCACATCCTTGGCTCCCTCAGCCCTGCCTAAGAGGCAGAGACCTAGAATTACAGGCTATCTGCGATCATTTCTTATCAGAGTCACTTACTTTATTTTCCTCTGCATCCCAGCTGCCTTTTATTTCCAGGTCTTTTCAGGTATCTTGAGTCAGATTATCACAGAGTTTATCATTATTAGTTCCTCATCAGACAATATCTTCCCTTACGCATACATATCAGTCCTTAATCAACCATGTATGTATTTTGCTATCAGGACAGCAGTACACTCTTTATGAACAGCATCGTAAAAACAAGTCATTTCTTATTTGGATTGTGACAGACTGAATGAATCCTGAAATGTTATCTAGCAATGATAAACTGCTAGATCTACTTTCCTTCTCACTACCGACTTCATTGCTCATATTATCCAAACTACTTGAATCAGTGGGACAACCACAGAACATGCCCCTTTTCAAAACTGCAGGCTCAAAAATTCCAACAACGATTGCCTTCAGAGTTGCTCCTGTTAAACAGTATGGTTGTGCACAACGGAGATTTCTAAATAAAGGTAAATGTGAGTTAAACTCTATGCAGTTGCTTTGAACAGTAAAGCGAGTAAGAGTTTCTCTCCAGTGTTGGTTAAATCTTATGTCAGTTCAAAAGCTTTCTTTAAAGAGCTGTGCTCTCTGCAAAGAGAAATGTTGAAAAAATCTTTACTTATGCTATTAATAATGAAATTAAATACTATATAGAAATGAGAGTAGTAACTGTAATTCCTGTCATAATAAGTTCATAGATCGTTGATAAGTTTATTTTTTAAAAAATCTTGTTTCTTGTTCAAAATAAAGATTTTAAACAAGAAAGTAGCTATTTAAAGCAAAATACTTTGTGAGAACTTTTGGGAGGGATGACAAATGTAGGAAGCTATTAAGGGTATGACAAACTGTGAGCCACATTTATGTTTTTATTACCTAGAAATATGGTATTACAAAGTTCTTTCAAATTTAGAAGATGCTTTCTAAAGTTACAGGGCCTACAGAGGCCCTGTCAGAAGGAAGAGGTATTTTGAGCAGGTGAAATGGAGAGAGATATAATAAGGCAAAACTGAACTATTACCAGTAAGCAGGAAAGCAATTAGCCATCTATCAGTATGTAAATAGACTATCCCTATGTATCAAATAATGATGCCACAAATCATTATTTGCTTTTGTGCTCAAAGTAAAAGTGTATAATGACTCTGAGCAGCATTTCAGGCACCATTTCTGCATGGACAGAGGTAATACCAAAAAGAGACGAGGTGATGATAGTGGCCAGTCAACAGGGTACAGTGTGGGCAATGTGAAAAAATTAGGATGGAGGATTAAGAAGGGATTTATTGGACTCTGACAGCAAAGACTGGAATGACTGGAATTTGATACAGGGGAGGAGGAGTTTGGTGAAAAGATTTAAAACAAAGACTCCAACCTGTGAGAAAGATTTGCCCTGTGAGAACTGTTGCATGATGCAGTAGTGATTTGAAGGTCCTGGGGACCAAAGCAAGCTGTGGTGGATGGTAAAGCAGGTGATAGTTTAGAGCTTTTGATGTGAGGTTGGGTCAGAGAGAGATTTTAGATACGGTCTGAAGGCAAGTGTGGCAGAATTGTAATGCACTTTGGATGCACAATTGGAGAAGTCAGGGATGATCCTCAAAAATTGAAAGTGTCAGTGTCAGTGAAAATAGTGGCACAAAGAATGTGGAAGAGGTAAAAAAATGTTTAAGCAGAGAGGCTTGGTGTTTGTTGGAGACAGGCTAAGACAGGGGGTTGTGTGGATTGAGATAAGAGAGAATGACACCTACCAGCAATAAGTTTCTGAGCCAATGCCACTGAGTTGTGTTTAATTACTCAGGTGGCAATGGGAAAAAGATTTTGCTAAACATAAGGGAAGTAGTGAACTGTAATGCTATAAAAGGAAAAGGAGACATGACTTTGTGGTGGGGAAAATGTCTGAAGCTTTCCAAGGATATATGGAGGGCAGTGATGAGAAAAGCTCAGCAGTGAGTTTATTGGTGATTTTATCTATCAGTTTCATTCTGTACCAGAGTAAATTCCTGGCATGGGGAAGATCCAGTGTCTTTTCCAAATCAGCAGAATTTTCCTGATTCAGCAGATAGATCAGTGTTTTACATAAGTGGATATATGTCACTGTTGCCTTCACTGTTAAATCAACTAAGGCATCCTGACGTTTTTCACCAGAAATCAATGCATTCACACCAAAAGTTTCATTAAAATAGTTCTTTCCTGAAGGAAGGGTGGAAAAAGAAAAAAGGGGGAAAAAAACCCACCACAACACCACCAACCCAGCCAGTGTTAGAAGCAGAGGAAAACCTTTTCATCTGAAAACTCACATCTCCTAAAAATAAATTGAGCTACAAGATTCAAGATTTGTAATCCACAGATTTTTCATTCTCAGTTCACATATTCAGAAGGGAAACATTGTCTCACTAGCTGCCAGGTGCAACCGAGAAGCACTGTGTCTTTAATGTCAGTGCCTGCCACCCAAGGGATTAAGTGGAGAGGAATAGCATATCCAGCTGAAATTGCAGGAAGGACTACCACCAAATGTAATAAGATGATCAGTGAATGCAAATGAATCCTCTCACATGAGAAGGTGATAGAATGACTTCTTTGATTAGTACCAAAATTTCACATAAGATTTTAGGCCTATAGATAAGACCACATTGTTAACTTTAAAACGCAAATTACTTGAATAATTAGCCTCCTCTTTGAACCTGTTCTTAGTTATTCTCAGGCATATCTTCAGTTTCAAAGCTAAAAGTGAAGTGTAACACTGACAAGCTAGAATATTTTAAAACTTTGGAGGTATCCGAATCAGACTTGCTGATAATTGGAATTAACCTGCAGGCCTGGTATCTAGGAAAACTCCCATTAACTTCCCACATAGTAAAATAAAGACTGGAGAACTAGGCCTTACATATTAATTATACAAAGCTTGTGGTTTTGTACCCGAAAATCAGCTATTTGAGAGTGTGCATGTGTGTAAAGATGTACAGGTAGACAGAATTGCACTGCTCTTTTTTTTTTTACTATCTATAGCCATTTTTGTCATTGATTACTGGCACGTTTACTTTTTATTGTACCTCACTGATACCATTTGTTGGCTGTCTTTGACAGTGGCCTGAAATGCACCAACATGGCATATATACTGGGAACGGGTGGCATTGAGCAGAATAGCTTTGCCATGCAATGATACACTTGAGCTTTGACAGAATACTAGCCTAGTGTCAATCATCCTGTCTTTGCCAATCAAATGCACATCCTTCTGGAGGCGCCTGCAGTTGACACTAGCACCCCAAACATATCAAAAGGTTAATGCAATGACATTTTAAAGATGACACATTGTCAAGGGTCCAGCAAAAACAGCAGAACTACACTGTGTTCGAAAAAAACTAGTGTGCTTTACAGGACACACGCACAATGATGACCTTCCTGGAGGGGATGGGTTTGCTGCAAACACCCTTGAAGGACATTGTTCAGGAAAATTAAGAGTCAAGAATGGATAACAGCATGAAAAGATCTGGCCGGAACCCTGAGGTTCTTTTCCCATCTCTAAAGAACAAATCTCTTCTTGCAAGAGCTCTGGCTAACAGCTGCTAGAGAAAAGAGCAGGACCTAGAATGGCAAAGCCTTTGGACTCTACTCTCTAATTATAGGGATTTACAAGCCATTTTATGACTGTAAAATATATAATAAGTTATTTTTCTTCTTAGATAAAGATGTGTGACATCTCCACCCATTTCAAAAGGGATAAATGAATATCAAAATAATTAAGGTAAGAAGAAATCTGCATATTTAGAAAGTCATATTCCAGTACATGTCTGTGTCACAAATAGGTGCTATGTGCATATTTTAGAATTTAATTTCAAATGCTCCCTCCCTATCTCCATAAACTTTCTATTTGTTTTCATTCTTTCTCCTGCTTGCTCAGTTTTCATCTCTCTTATGTAGAAGGCCCCCTCTCCTGGCACTTTCTTCTAATCTCACCTCAGTGAAATAAAACATAAACATTCATATTTGACCCATTACTGTGAAGAGCAAGGGTGCTGGAAATTAGGTTAAATTGTTTTCTTTGTCCCTGACTGTCAACAAAAAGCTAGTTGGAGCAGGAACTCTTTCTTGTCATGATACTTCTCACTGACTAGAATTAGGCTGTGATGACTTACTCCAGTTTCAGATCAGGCTTGGTATGGCCTGTTTATTTATTTGTTATTTATATGTTCATTGTTTTTTTGTTTGTTTACTTGTTGGAACTTGAACACTGTTTAAGGACATAGTAAAGTGCATAACCAGTCACTGGGCTTCATGGCTGAAGATGATTTTGGAGGTGAATTAGAAAACAAAATGAAGGCAAATAAATTTTAAAAAGAGGCCAAGGTCAGAAGTGCTGCAAGGACATTCTCTCTTCTCTAAAAACAATGACAAGGACTCAAATGGATACTGTATCTGGGCTTAAGCTTCTTTTCACTGATGTCAGCAGCAAAACTTTCATTGACCTCAGTAAAATTAAGACTATGGTCTATATAAACTCCTAATGTGGTCTCCTGCGAAGCTAAGGGCCACATACTGGGCCTTGCACTATGCACCAATCATTGGCTATTTCTTTATCCTATAAATGTACTTTTAAAAATAAAAATATTAAGAAAGTTTCTTTCCATTCTAATGAGTGATTTCACTTAAAGAACAAGGAGATAAGCACAAGTGAGATGTTCAGACACAAAAATTGCCCTCAAAATCTTAGAGCAAGAAATCAGAGGGTAATAACTTATTCTAACACCTTTCAACATGCTCCATTGCTGAAAGAGAGAAATAGTCATCCCTAGGACAGAATTTCTTCTTCTAGTCTTGCATGATTCTCATTCTAGAGGTGCTTTGTCCTTTGAGGGTGACTATCTCGCTTACTTGACCATGGAGGCATTCTGAGCAATGCGTGGACTTGACATAAAATGTTTAAGCAATACCATTTAGGTGAACTGAATCTTATCCTGATCAGGAGATCCACTACTGTGAACTTCCATCCCACATATTCACCACTTTCCATGTCTTAATCACTGTCCTATAATCTCTTTTTTGCTTTCTCAAAAACAATTTCTCTCTCTTCCTATACTCTGTGGGACAATTTCAGCAAGAGAGATCTCCGTTATTTACCAGCTAATTATCTGTTGGTTTAATTGCTTCATTCGACGTGAAAACCTGGGAGTTACATCCACACAGCACATATCTACAGCTGGGTGTCATGTAATCTTAATAGAGGGTTATTTTAGGATAGTGGCTGGTTTTAAGATGTATGTGGGATAGTGTTCCTTGACAACTGTAGATGGCATAACCATGATTAGGGTCCTACAGGTAAGACAAATGAGGAAATTTTTATTTGCCGATCTTGCCCAAAGGCCTGTGGGACTGCATGGCATTGGCAGGTAGTCGTCTTGTGCACATCCATTTCTTTGACAGAAATGGTGTTGTAGGTGACAAAGAGCTATAGAGGTTAGTTGTAGTTGAGTAACACTTTAAAAGATAATATTACTTGTAAAAAGGTAGATGACTATCCCCAGGAAAACCAAGTTGCTTCATCTAAAATAAACTCATCTGTCAGACCCAAGCAAGAGAGGTCTAGTGGTGTGCTTGGACCTATTTAACTTGAAGAATTTGGAAATGATGCTCTAGTCTAAAGCATTAACTGACTGCTCTCTTCTGCGTGATTGCTAATAAACTGAGAGATCTACACAGTTAAATTATAGTTCAACAATATTGAAGAAGAAGATTCCAGAAGATGATTCATAATCTTTATAGTCAATTAGATAAAATTCTACATACTTTCAGATTGAAGGCTTCACACTATCAATAAATGTCTTCTCTTTGAATCACTGAATGTTATAAAATTCAATTTGAGACAACTGGGGTGTTAAACTTTCTTCTTTTATATTGATTTTTGTCTACTCTGAAATAGTCACAAGAGTTTGGCAAAGAAGATGCTGTCTAGCTTAGTGCTTATGCAGGAAAAGTTCTATAACTTGACATTTCTTTCTTGGAGGGAAATTCTTCTGGCTGCTGGACAGTTCTTCAGGGCAAGCACAGGACATGAGTCTTAAACTTCATAGGCTTAGCTTGCTTAACATACAGGTCACTGATTCTCTTTCTTCAGTATTTCACTATCATGAGAAAAGTGACAGGGTTAAAGGTCCAAGTCATTTGCTTTGTTAACAGCATTCCCACTGCTTCATTCTGTTTGTGTCCTATTAAGATTAGGCAAGCAATGCATTTAAATTTAGGATACACATGCTCAGCCATCACAAACCCATCCTGGAACAGCAAAAAACCCTTGTTGAACTATTTAATCAAATAATGATTATTTGTGAAAGCTGAAATCAACAAAATAAATAAGACAAAGTATAAAAAGAAGTTTACTGCTGCAGTAATGGAAAGAGCAAATGTTATCATGTAATTGTAGCTTTATGTTCATTTTAACGGGACTGTTTCAGTGGTTAGAGTGTTCTGTCTGTTCTCAGATGTTTCCTAAGTCCGTGTCTTCTGCACCTGCCTTGCAAGCACCAGAACCATCTCTGTATGAAGGAGTCATGAATGTTTGTGCTATGCAGAATTATTTTTCCAGGGGCTGCTTATTCAGTAGAGATATATTTTTAATTGTTAACTATAAAAACTGTTTCTGAAGGAATATATACTTTGTGAAGGAATATATGTCTTACACATCAGGACTTGGAACCATGAAAGCTTCCCTGTAAGGGTCATGAAGTAGTTGTACACTGCCTTGAGAAGACTCTTTGGAGCTTGCTGAAATACTTGGAGGAAAAACTTGGCAATGGCTGAAAAACTGAGTACTTATGTATGTTCAGTCTTCCAGATGGTAGTCTATAGACAGACCCTTTAGTGTGCCTTGTTTATGCCATGTTTTGGTCTGCAGCATATAAGGAATCTTTTCAGCTTAGCAGAGAATGTTAACTTTGAGACCCAGTGCAAGGAAGAGAATGCAACTGCTTTTATTAGTACAAATTATGGGACAAATGTAATGGCACAAAAGTAACATGCTGCTAACTTGCATTCGAAAAGAAACTTGAAAGAGTCTGTATACAGTGTGAATATTACATTGCACAAGCTTTTCATTTGAAGAGATGAAAAAATATTGTTATGCTTAATATTTTCATCTGTCTATTAGCCATCCCAGTCCTTGTTGAATATATGGGATTGCAGGCGTTTTACACAAGGAGTTTCTTTTAAAATTGCTCAGGCACATAAAAGTTTGCCTAATTCTACAGACTACAAGTCAGATAATTCATAGCATGGCTTTGCATTAGTATTAACAAATACGATTTTTCTACAGTCTGCCTAACAATTATTTTCCATGTATACAAAGAAAAGGTATGCATATGAAAGACACTCACTTGGAGGGATGCAGCATGCTAAATGCATTACAAGGTCAAATCCCGCACAAACTTCCTTTTTCCTTTTCATTAATATTTTTAGAAGGAGTCTTCAAACTTGTAGGTGGTGACTCAATGGGATTTGATATGAAGATGTGACACCTCATCTTAAATTCCTTAACCACATTTCTTAAGTTGACAGGAATGTCAGGAAGTGTGCCTGATAAGGCTTGCTGTCCTCTCCGAGCTGACTAATCATACATGAAGTCTTGGCAAGAGATAACCAGGTTACAGTAGAGCCAAAATGACATCACATCAACTCAATTTCATATCCTGTAGACACCAGTGCCTATCACCACTCCAGGTTGCTAACATCCTTGACACACAAATGGTATTTTCAGTCTCCAATGTCCCCCTTTTACCCTGTGTCTGTCACTCTGGGGTAAATCAGGAACAAATTTGTCACTAAATGTAAAGAACCATTAACTCATGGGCACTTTGTCATCTGAAGCATAATTTTCTGTGCGCAGCTCGCCCATCCCTGAACTGTAGCTATTTGCATAACAGTTTGCTATATGAATTTATGACGGAGGATAATGCTGAACTTGTTGAAATTCCATGTGAATCTCAGCACAGAAAATGTACTGGTACTTTAAATCTTTGAGAGTTGTTCACATCAATAATGAATTTCAAATAATTTATTCACTTCAAGTGTAAGTGGTTGGCATACAGTCCTTACAGCTGGTGTGTTGAGATAATTGATTTCCATATAGTTTAAAGATGGGGGAAAGAAACATATGACAACTACAGCGGGTTTTGAGGCAATTGTGAATGCCATATCAGTTTAATTATAGCTCCATCTTTAGCTGACATGGGTCCTGTCCTATTGGAATTAAAATATCCCAGCGACTTGAAATGTAACAGTGCTGAATTTTTTATGTTCTTCTACCTACCTTGTATGCTAGCTTAGGGCACTGTTACAAGTACACTTCTAGCTTTTTTCAGTGGATAGTTAACACGACATGCAAGACTGGTCTGCATGACACAGATAACTCAAGGGAATAGCAACAAAGTAAATGAGATGCATTAGTATCTGGATGTGAACTGGGGGATGTAAGTTCTCAGAACTTCTTGTTTAATTTATAGAATTGGGTTTTTTCCCCTGTGCATAAGATTTCAAAAAGGTAATCATATTCAGAAAATGAGATGTTCCTACTTCAGGTACTAATATCAATATGTAAAAGATAATCATGAACCAGATGTACTACTCAGCAGTGCCTGTTATATGTAAACAAGCTAACTGAGGTGATAAAAGAACTTTTACTTAAAATTAGTTATACTGACCATGAAGACACTCAGAAAACTGAAAGATTGTTTGATTTGGTTTTGATTTTTGGTTTTGGGGGTATTTTTATTGACCACTGTATGCACAAAACATAGTGAAACAAGCAGTGTAATTTTAAAAATGCATTACAGCTAACACCAGTCTATGAAATTCCCCCATTGTATGAGGTCTCAGCTGGCTGCTTCAGCTTGTAACCATTTAAAAGGAGACAATCTGCACTTCCACATTTTCGCGTCTAGGTCATACAGAGTGAGCAAAGAACTAGGACTACTAGACACCCCAAACTTTACTCCACTTTTTTCTTTCCACTAAAAATTGCATCACATTAATTGTAAGTAGAAGAGTTTTATTTCATCATTACTCTATTCTTACTCCATTCCTAAGTTTCACAGTGTAGAAAAGGAAGTAACAGATAGGTTCTCTAATTAACTTTCATGTAGTCATGGACCTGATTGCCCGTTGTGCTGTTTCTCCTTCACATGATGCAACCTCCCTGATTCCAAACAGTCCCACACTTAAATTTCAGTATTACAGTAATTCCTATGGAAAGAGACCACAGTTTTGCTTCAGGTTAAAAGAAAATGTCTGAGTATACCTTAAATACCCTTCCAGTATCTGAACTGGAATAATGAGAATGGATCCATCTGTAAAATAAATTATAAATTGTAATGATGAAATAAGGGCTTCAGTGGTCCAGCTTGACATAGACAGCACAAATTTTTTCACCATGACCTCCATTTTTTTATAATTGTATACAAAGCTTTCTTTTAATATTGCTCACGAGCAGAGGGTTTCTCAGCATTGTGCCTCCTGTCTTCAAAGATTTCTTAGGGAGTAACAGTTGATGATCTGCCAACTTGGCACAAAACATACTTAATAAAAAATATTCAGTAGACCCCACAGTGGTCAACGTTTCACAAGAGAGAGGCAGAGCAGCAGGGTAGAGGCTTGATCTTAGCAGTGGATATAGCTGATGGTGCCACTAACAACATTTAAATTTAAATGTTATATTCCTAAGATTCCCTGACAGTCACTACATGAATGTTTTGGGATGCATAATCTTATCATGACTTGCTCCCTGTTTGTGGCTCAAATATGTAGCTCTGATTATGAGTTTGTGTGTGTGTGCATTATGAACATGTATTCATAATTTGGGGCTGGAGCATGGAAAGAATTGTATTGAAAAGCCCCATTGCAGAGTCACACCAAAATTGTCTTAGCTGTCTTAATTTAAAGACAGCGCCAACAGGTATTGGAATGACAAGCAAGATCTCTAGATAATTAAAAATTCTTATTGTCATATGGGTACATTAACACTAGAAAGAGTGGAGATGACTAAAGCACATAAAATGGGGGCTTTATGCAGGAGGAACCCTCCCTAGCATTTCTTTCTAAAATACAAAGGCAAACATAGATTGCACAAGAAATTATGGTGGTTTTGTTTGCAAGTGGCTTCTGAAACATATCAAAGAGTGAAAGTCAGCTGGAAACGATAATAGAGAAATCACCATGCAGAGTACCACCTAGACTTCCTACCTGAGAGCAAAGCTGCAAAAATACTCTTTTCTTGGGTCTTGTTGATATGCCTGAGATGGCTTTTTGTGGGCAAGTAGGAATTCTGCCAATGGAGATAAGGTAGCCAAGTGTGAAATGTGCTATAAATAAAGAAAATAGTCTGCAAAAACACTGTGCCATGGGATTTAACCTTCTGTAACTCTGCATCCAGTCAGGTGAGCAAAGCAGGCTAATAAATAGATGCCAACAATTTTTTGTGTGTGTGTCACACTTACATTAAATATTCCAGATTGCATCATTGCCTCCCACACTGGTAAGTTAACAGGAATACTAAATAGATACCTGTAGAGTGATACTTTTCTTTTTACCCATTGACAGTAATTGGTAACACCTTGCTTCCTCCCCTCAGCCTACACAGGAAGAGGAGGGGAGAGCTGGAAGATAGAATCTCTCAGCCCCCAGTGACAGATGCTTACATAATTACCTTTTGACTCCAGAGATTATGTGATCCATCTAAGCAGTTAGTACCTTTAGAGGCTCTTGCAACGGATGTTTGTTGTACCTCAGAGTGTTTACTTTTCATCCTCAGTCACTGAACAGCCATGCTCACTTTCAAAGGAAAAGACTAAAAATCCCAGAGCTATAATTTATGTTTTCAAGTATCTTAAAACAGCATTTCCTGTGTGCCATTTCTGTGTAAATGTTGCTCCTATATCTAAGAAGAAATAGACTATTAACTGGGTATTTTAAAGCCTATACAGAATACGAGGAATCACACCAATTTTCCACTGCTACAAGATCTGACAAAAAGCAAGTCATTGACAGGATTTGGTCCCACTTGAAGTTACTGGAAAAAAATTCACTGACTGATATGATTCAGACTCCAATCTTCCAGCTCGTATTTGTGGTGATGAAAAGCATTTCTGTATATCCCAGACCTGCAACTACATGACAGAACATATCTTTTCAGCTCTAAGAAGGTACTGTATACTGTGGCAAGTTTTCAATAATTCAACTGGGTTGATTGGGGAGTCATTGGACAACTATATCACTAATTATGAAAGCTGTATCAAGTAAACAAAACAACTTGGTTGCATTTGTTGCTTTCATTGCTAATGGCTACCCTGGTGACATGTGCCTTGAGGAGAGGCTGAGATCAGATATGCTGGCGACAAGGCAAAGTTTGTAGGATTAGGTTGAAAGACATGGATGTTGACAATGGAATGACCTTTTGGGCACCGAAATCTCATTCTGCATTTCCCTTAGTTTTGGCTGAGGCTTTTTTTTTCACCAGTTTTCAACTCAGCACTTGGTTCAGACCCATTGTCCTAGTCAGGTGACATGTTACTGTCTATTGTCTTTCATCCAAATGTTTCTGTACACAAATGGATCTCATATAATGGCCCCAAAATCTTACTATTTCCTTTCCATTTCTGACCAAATAGTGATGTTTAACTATTCTGACTTGCTGAGAGAATAGGCATGTTTGAATCAGTGTGTTGCACAAAGGATGTTTTGACAAATTCGCACACATTAAAATTTATTAGCAGTCTCCATAGCTGATGGCACATACTGAGAATGACAGAGGGAGGGAAAAAAAAAGGGGGGGAACTCTCCTCGGTGACAAAAGGGGAAGAGAAGCTGTGGTAGGCATCTTGTGATGAGCATTTTCTCCAGATGTCTTATCCAGGGCACCAGGTGGTTCCAACACAATACTTTCCCTACAACAAATACACAGTTTTGGTCAGAATTTGCTCAGACTCTCTACTGATTGTTCCCCATTTACAGCGAGCAAGGGCAGGTGCTGCATGGCTGCTGCATGGCAGGTCTCAGGGAGCCTTCTTGCCAGTGCACAACCTCCACAGTGTCAAGATAGTCATTTGTTCCTTTCAGTGCCATGCAGCAGAAGATCAGAAATCCTCTGTGTGTTGCTTCCCTGCTGTAGGAAGCTCTGTTCACCAAAAAGTAGATGGCATTTGAAAGTAGGAAGAAAGCTTCACTTGTGACCATTTGCACAGCCATATGTTCTCATTATAAATGACAGTAAATTTATCAACAAACACATTAGTATTCCTGACGCACTTGATTAGTTAGTGCAAAAGATGCATTAATAAATCCTACACAGTATGTAATGGAATGTTGCCTAATGTTTAGAATTGCAGCACATAAATGGAAAACCATGTTTCACATTAAACCTTTGCCTTCTTTTGCCCAGATGGTATGCAGGAATTCCCTAAATCTTCTCTGCACCAAGGTGTAAAACTGTGTCGAGAGCCTCCCCTGCAGACTAGGAGACACACACTTAAGTGGTTTGTATTACAGAAGCTCCTGGAAATAAAATAAACAATTATGAAATAAGAGCATTTCACTTATCCAGATATTGAAATAACCATTTCACAAATAGTCTGTTAGCATAAACCAGCTGTAGTGCTGAACAGGACAACACAAGGAAGCAGACACTTGACATGTAATCCCTGTATTTCCTCTTTTCATGTGAAATTCTGCTTATGTAGACAATCATACAGATGAACAATGGCATCATATTTCTTGCCTTCTCCTTCTGAATGCATCCAACATAACAATATCGATTTAAAAGAATGGCTTTTACCCACACATTTAATTTGATATAAAATTTTTAAAAATTAGTTTTTACTGACTGATTTTTTTTAATTAAGTTTAAATAAACAAAGAAAACAGAAAAAAAAACATGCAGTATTTGGTACCTATGCATGAGCAGGAGGCCTTGATTTATTTGCTCTCTTGCTTGCATAGCTCTAACTATGGTTATTTATCTAGATTATTTATTATTCATAGACCTCTGTAAACATTGTCCACACATGCCATCAGTATGTGTGCAGTTCTGCATCTGAAGTGATGGATTCTGACCAGCCTTTCAGAAACATTTCATAGTCACTCCATTCAGGAAACAGCATCTTGCTGATTAAGGAATACATTTAAGATCTTGACCCTATATTCAGTCAGTTCTTTATATCAACTGACTTCAGAGTAATAATTAGGAATTTTAATCTCCACATAGGCTTAGAGGTTGTAACAATGGGTTTTATGAGGAATTAGCTATTTTGACCTGAACCTGTGACACTCATACTAGGTGTGCAAACACAAAAAAATCTTATACACAGAAATAAAATACCTGCTTCTTTATGTCTTCTTTTTACTTGTTCTGACCACAAAATATCAAGATCCTCCTGTAGCTTTCAATCAATATGAAATACATTTTATTTATACATGAATATTCTGGTTTTCTGCATTAGATTATAATAAATAAACAGCAAGGGCTAAGTACAGAAAGATTAATTTTCACTTTTATCATTCAGTTACAGTAAGTTATCCCCAATTACTTATTTGTGGAACAATACTGAAATTAAGGTGAGACACTTCATCAATATTGCATGCACTGCAAATGATAACAACCTTCACTTACAGAGAACTGTGAAATGTGTCTTGTTTTTTAGACATAGAGCCCTCCAGGGAGTGCTACAAATCCACACAAACTCACTGCATCCTCAACGTTGCATTTGAAGCATTGATTTAGACAATATATGTGTAAAAACTCCTGTAGGCAAACAGCTCTCTAGTGACTGTATATCTGCAAGGGCTCAAGAACTTAAATTATTCCAGCATGAGTCTGGAATAAACTGTGCTCACTTCACAAACTCTAGATCTGCTTGATCCACACAACAGCAAAGGAAAAACAGCTATGTTTGAGAGTTAGGGAACAAGAGCTTATTCAACCATCTTGCATACACCTGTGTAATTTTACACTGATATTTTTTTCCCCAAATAGCATGTTAATGAAACCAGCAAAAGAAAGAGGACTTGTGAAAATAGGACATGAAGTGAAGTGAGGCTGACCTGGTACAGCAGGTTTCCTGAGCTACATCAGAGCCAAAGGTAAAGCAGTTGCCTTTTCTTCAAGAAAAAAAAAAAAATGAATCAAGCTTTTTCCCCCTCAACATCCTACTTAGCTCAGATCCCTTAAAGATGCTCTGTATCCCCTGCAAAGATAAAAGCACTGTGTTTTCTCTTCTAATTTATAACACTATTTCAGGCAATGAAATATTCAATTAGTGTTCCTTGCCACTTGCCTTTTTCTTTCCACATTATTTCTTGGTATAGTTCTTATGTCTTTTTTGCTTCCATTTTCTGTCTCTGTCACTTTCCCTCCCTGTGTCATGGTGTACACTTTCTCATCCATCTACTTTCTCATCCAACATGTTCTTCTCCTGGCCAGCTTTCCTTCAGGGTCTAAACCCTTTCCTTACTACTCCTATCACTTTATGCTAGCTTCCTAGAGCTATTATAACTGTGTATGTTCCTCTTTCACTAAAAATGGAGGCAACCAGATACAATCTGTGCATAAGCCAAAGTCACTGAACCTAGTGGAAGTCTCACCACTAGTGTAAAGTCACCGAGGCTGGAGTCAAGAGTTCTGCGAAAGCAGGCCAACTTATTTATGAAGCTGGTTTATGGATAGATACTGCATTGTTATTCCCAGCAAAGTAAAGTGATAGGGAATATGCCAAGCCTTCTCTTGGGCTGTTCAGCTAGGTGATTTGGACTTTGTGATAAGATGGGGAGATTTGTCCAAATGGATTGAGGTGACCCAGGCTGAATTACTCCTCCCAGGTTATCTGCCTCACCAGTAAACTGCAGGCAAGGGGTGAATACCTCCAGAAGGAAACCTGTTAAACAACCTATTCCTTTCAAAATATTTGACAACTAGGAGATAATAGAGGTGCCAGCACATATAGAGAAGAATGAACAACCTGTGTGCCAAGCAGGAAGTTGATTAACTCACCCAGGCTTGCTGCAGATGTCTGTACAGTCAACAACAGCATAACACAGGACACCAACCACTGGAGTCACTAGCTGGGAAAGCTATGTTGAATTTTGTTTTTCACACCTATGATTCCTGCAGAAGTGGTAGCAACCACTGTACTTAGATATGTTAGCATGACCAAAGCACAGATGGATTAGACATCCCATATCCTGTCTGTCACTGATGCCACCTGTGGAGCAACACATATTGGGACACCACACTGGAATTTCTTTCTCACATGGTGGAAGTTTCCCATATGGTAGAGCTTATTCTCATACCTCAGGCCTTGATTCTCTTAACTGCCCTTCTTGTTGCCAGCAATTTTTTTTATTTATTTTTTTTTTCCCTCATATATCCAACCTACTTGGTTTGTCTAGTCATCATCAGGGAGTTTGGTGGGATTCAAGATTCCCAGCATAGAGAAAATTTTGTGAGATGGTGATGTGTGGTGGTAAATGAAAAAGTGGAAAAGGTAATTTCTGTGATGTGGCCTCTTAATTTTACCACTCTTAAAACCATTTGTCAAGCACTGAGTCAAATAACACATTTGTTATTTAATCTTCACATTGAAGTATTTTATTTTTATTTTTACATTCACAAATGTCTTACTCCTCCAGTGGCACTGAAACCAGCAGGGATATTTTGTAGAATAAGATACTCTTCCACCAAATAAATGTTCTCCACAAGAAAGAGTGATGGACTGAAGATACTTAGCACACTGAGGCAATCTGCATCAGTGGGGACGGCATGGAGGAGTGAAGGTTTCACAATCAACTATTTCAGTGAAAATAACCAAATGAGTCAGCTGTTATGTGTTAGAAGTGGTAATGGTGATAATGACCACACCTTGTGGCCACGCTTCTCTCCTTTTGTCAAGGACGGTTTTCTATTGGGTGACCTCCTCTTCATGGTAGTTAGGTTATTCCTCCTATTGCAATACTTTCACACAGAGATTCTTTGTGCCACATAACATTGTATTTTTGCCAGAGGGTGTTCATGGTTATTGTTTCTTCAATGCATCTCTAATTAATTTTGCCAAAGCCACCCACCTTCTGCCATCTGTCAAGTGGCATGAAGAAAGAATGTGGCTCCAGACAGCTAGACATTTTGAAGAACAGAAAAACATGTGGTGAGAAGTATATGGAGACAAATTCAGATCATCACCTCACAATAGCTTCATTTATATGATACAAATCAAATGGACTATTATATCTATGGTATATAAACTAGGGAGTTAAAAATCTACAGATTAAGAAACTGAATCAATGTTATGAAGCAAGAGACACTAAAGCCCTTTTTGGTCTAATATATCAATGATATATAATACATATCTTCTAGAGTTGTTTTTTTTTAACAATCAGGCCAAGTCCTTATAGACAATGCCCATAGTTTATACTTCCAAGAACAAATGTGTATTATGTTTAACTTTTTCCACATTTCCATATGCTTGCAGTTATTAATCTTGGCAGTGAAAATAAAAACAAATACACAACATATAAAGAAATGGCTCGACCTCTCTTCCATGGCCACATCCTCTCCTTGCATACTCCAAAGCTAGTTTGCATTTTGATTAACTTGACTGGGAGTTGTGCTTGTGTACATATCCATGTAATGTATATATTACCTGGCCTCACATGGCTCCATGGCACTGAACTGTGGAGAACTTCAGTTTAGTAGAACTTTAACTAGAGTATTAATCATGTCTTCACAACTGAACATGAGTTACCAGAAAATATTCAAAAGTCCACAGAAACTTTTCTTTAAAGTATGCAATCCCTAAATATTTGGGTTTACATTATGGTCCTTCAGTTATGATTTATTAGACTATTTCATATTTGCCCTTTTGTTTATTTTGTAAAAGTACACTTGTCTAGCACACATTTTTATGCCAGCCTTGCTTTGCATTTTTACAGTCTGCTAATTAGACCATTTTAACTAATTTGTTTGCATTTTGTATGAGCAAGTTGGGCTTTTGGATTGACTAATGTAATTGCAGCCAGTTTCTGCCAAATACAAATTACTCTTTCTAGTGTGAGCTAGAGAGAAAAGTAAATATTTAATAGCCATCAATACCCTTGCAGCATTTTAGAGTGTGCTTTTTTTCTATGGAAATTTTAAATAATTTCTTCAGTGCTTGATTGCACTTTAATGTTAAGAAATTATTTTTTAATCTTTTTTTAAAATAATAATGAATTAGACATTTTAGTGTCTCCGTAAGGGTTTTATTTCTGTGCACTTTGCAGTTTTAAATTCCAAGCTTTAAGATCTGGTATTTTCACATTTGAGTTTACTTGTGTAGCTTTTTATGTATTGAATACTGTCTCCTGAAATGATTTTCCTGAAATGGGGTTTAATGTTTCTAAGCAGATGAAATCAAGTCTAACAGCAACATTATATTGTAAGAAAGACTTACGTTTGCTTTCTCTTTTTTTATTCTTTTTCATAGGAGCATAGGAGAAGACATGAACTGGCTAACAAACACCAGCACTGTTGCTAGCTGTGTTTTGAACAGCAGATCTTGCATTTTTCATCACAGCAGAAGTGGACAAAAAGGAAGAGGTAAAGTTCCTCACTTTTCAGCATTAATTTCCAGGATACTTGCTACAGTGCATATTAAGAATACCACCTGCTTGCCAGCGCAAGGCAACTCTCTTCCTTCCCCTCTTCCTTCTTCACACATCTCTTCTACTGTCACCTACACAGAGGAGAGGGGTAATGTCTACCTCACCCAAAGGTCTGCCTCCAAAACATTATATGCAGACCACACTTCTCAGCTCAGGGCTAGCATAAAAGGCATGAAAGGTGCTAATTCCTGAGAAAATTTGGTGATTGTGGTCTTCACTCTGGTATACCCAGCTACACAGGGTCAGGGAATTTTTCCTGGGATATCATAGAATCAGCCAGGGTTGGAAGGAACCACAAGGATCATCTAGTTCCAATCTCCTTTCCATGGGTGAATGTGGGGGGACACCCCATACTAGATCAGGCTGACTAGAGCCTCATCCAGCCTGGCCTTAAACACCTCCAGGGATGGGATCTCAACCACCTCCCTGGACAACCCATTCCAGGGTCTCACCACACTCATGGTGAAGAACTTCTTCCTCACGTCCAGTCCAAATCTCCCCACTTCCAGCTTTGTTACATTCCCTCTAGTCCTGCCACTACCTGATATCCTAAAAAGTCCCTCACCAGCTTTCTTGTAGGCCTCCTTCAGATACTGGAAAGCCACAATAAGGTCACCTCGGAGCCTTCTCTTCTCCAGACTGAACAGCCCCAACTCCTTCAGTCTGCCCTCAGGGTGCTCCAGCCCTCTGGTCATCCTCATGGCCCTTCTCTGGACATATTCTAGCACATCCAGATCTTTCTTGTAATAGGGGCTCCAGAACTGGATGCAATACTCAGGTGGGGTCTCACCAGAGCTGAGTAGAGGGGGCGAATCACCTCCCTTGACCTGCTGGCCACACTTTTCCTGATGCAGCCCAGGATCTGGTTGGCTTTCTGGGCTGCAAGTGCACATTGACAGCTCATGTTGAGCTTCTTATCTACCAGTACCACAAGTCTCTCTCCTTAGGGCTGCTTTCCAGCCAGTCACTGCCCAGCCTGTATTTGTGCTTGGAATTGCCTCGAGCCAGATGTAGGACCTTGCTTTGGTCTTGTTGAACCTCATGAGGCTGGCTTGTGCCCACCTCTCCAGCCTGTCAAGGTCCCTCTGGATGGATCCCTTCCCTCCAGTGTGTCTGCTGCACCACACAGCTTGGTGTGACCGGCAGACTTGCTGAGGGTGCACTCAATGCCACTGTCCATGTGACCAACAAAGATGTGAAACAAGACTGGTCCCAGGACTGATCCCTGAGGGACTCTTCTTGTCACTGGCCTCCACTGGGACATGAAGCCATTGACAGCCACTCTTTGGGTGCGGCTATCAAAAAATATGGAACGCTTCACAAATTTGCGTGTCATCATTACACAGGGGCCATGCTAATCTTCTCTGTATCGTTCCAATTTTAGTATATGTGCTGCCACAGTGAGCACAATGGGTCCCATAAGTGTCTTAGCCAACTGCTTAAGGAGTGGGGCTGCTGTTGGTCTCTGTCTCCCAATGGATGTAGTATTAATCCATGGAAAGCAGAAGGGTTTGAGCAGGAGTGGCAGGTATTGGATAGCTGGTGCTGGAGTTACCTTAGTGAGTTTCTAGTCTTACCTCTTTTCAGTCATCTTGCACAGTTGGTACCAGTTCCAGGAAAACCTGTCTTTGGCCATCTTACTGTTTCATCTGATGAAAATAAAATGATAACAGATCAAGAGTAAGATCCAGCGCTACGGAGAGAGAAATCAAAACAACTTTTAGCTGAGTCCTTGACATGTCAGTACTCGTTTTCTTTTCAGATAGGGTGCAACTTCATGTACTATTAAACCATCCATAATTATTAATAGGGTGAATATATAATCACTGCTAAGTGACAACAGAGGTACGTGTCATCATCAGGCCATATAATCAGATTCTGAGTTTCATAACCAAAAAATCCAAAATCCTTCTCCCTGTCCCATTCCTAATGCATTAAATGCGTCACAGAGCACGAAACAAGACGTTTTCAATGGATGCTCTATCACTGTCCTCGCTATCTTTGCAATACCCCACCATGCACTAACAACAGGTGCATTGCGTAAGGCAGTAATCATATTTTGTTTCTAAGTATGTGCATGGCCTAGATGGATAGGCAGGTGATTTGATCAGTGAACTAACCATGCTGTTCTGAGAAAGTTGCTATTAACAGGCAGTCTCACCTGCCTTCCTGAATAGTTGTTGCATTTCATCAATAAACCAAACACTGCCATTCTTGGACATCTGTAAGTGTCACAAATCTTAGTAGCAAATTTGAGCATAACTCAGTGGTAGGATTTTTCTACCTGGATTAAAACCTTATTTTATTTTTTAACTTAACACTACATTTAATACTAAGATTTAATACTTAAAAGCTGTAATTAACTTAATAAATTTAGTAAAAGTAGATTTAATACAAAATTTCCAGTGTATATTTTCCATTATGGACACAGTTGCTCTTTGGGAACAGTGCTCTGTGGTCGTAATTCGTACTGAATTTCTTGAATAGGTACTTTTTGGTCTTACAGAGAAAAGTAGCTTCCTGCATATCCTTATACTTATTATCTTGGTACCGCTCTTTTGGAAATAAAGAGGACAGCTTATCAAATAGATTTGAGTATGTACCCAGTACTATTCTGAGTGTGCATATCTGAATACATATTGAAAAGCTAGCATGATTGTGGCACCCCTGAAAGGAGGTAAAAGGATCAAGGCTTTGAAGTTGTTGCTATCATCACACAAAGGCTGTCTAAAATAGCTGCACAGATCATCTTTAGAAATGAGAAGGAAGTCAGGTTATTTTCTCACTTCTGACCATTCTACAATATATCCATGCCTATATTCTCTTGTTGCTACTAGGATTACTCACATGAGCAGCACAGTAACACTTTAGCCTTAAGCAGTTGGCCTCCCAGTGATACACAAGTGAGCATGTCAGCTGGTGCTTGCTGTGATACGGAGAACAAATTCACCAAGAACTGGACTGGCTCTGGTTTAAGTCAGTGATAACTGAAATCTATTTTAATTATTTCAGTCACAGGGAAGTATTTTCTAAATGTGTTATGTAAAAATATATTTTAAAAAATTTACATGTAATCCAATGAATGTGTTTTATTCTTGATTACACTTGCAAATTCAATCTCATTCATTCCAAGGCATTTTGAATTTAAAGTAATTTTATTAAACACTTGTGTTCTGGATACTTAACTAAAACAGTGCCACAGGAATATTCAGTAAAGGATTTCAGTGCAATAATTTATTTATTCATTGAATACCCTATCTTAACAACTGAAAATTTTTACAAATCTGACCCCTCTCCAGAGATTTAGTCATTCTCCAAAACGTAACAGCAAGAGATAAGGAGATGTTTAAAAAATGCATGGCACTTTCCAAACTGTTCAATAAATTAATAACGAACATAAAATACAGATGCTTTGCACTAGCTATACCACAAGACCATTCAGTGTCTGCTCTCTGCTCATAAACTGTATCTATAAAAGCCTATAAGAACCAATGTCTTTACAAGGTCAAGTCTTGGTAAAACTCCACAGGGAGACAAACCCCAGACATTTATTCTTCCTAAAGCTGCAATGGTATTTCTCACACTGACTCAGCATAACTGCTTCTGTTGTGCTGGGTTGTATCAGTGAAATTATTTCCTTGAAATTTTGGCTATTTCTAAGCCAAATATTTCCATGCCTGAAGAGTAGCTTGAATGTAAGGGATGGTGCATGAGTGTCCCTGTGTTGTTGTAACATTAAATCAGTAAAATTCTGGATCCAAATGGTGAACACAGAGTATGATATAGCAGTTCTTAAACATACACATCCTCTCATAAATCTGTGCTCAGTCCATGACATTTTTCCATTAAGGATAGACATACTTAGAAGATAAATTTCCATGTGAATGGCAAGACAATTTGCAATCATTGTGTGAACTAAAAGAGGAAATGCCAATCACCAATTTTAGACTGGTTTACTTATATCAAGCAGTGAATGTTTCTAGTGCTAATTAAGTTCTTTTGACTATTAAAGCTGTGAAATGCTGTCCAAGAGAACTTTTTGGTTCATTTTATGTCATTTGCACCTATAGTTTGGACTTAATAGACCAAAGGGAAGACATATATTGGGAGAATATATGGGGGAAAAGTGCATGCAAAGCAGTACTATGAATAGTGTAAAAGAAAGAAAAGATGAAGAAGAAAAAGTAATATTCTGGTCAGGTGTTGGTGGAAGATTTTCTACTCACCTGTGCTGGAAAGAGGTATTAAAATATCTGGTCCTTATAGAGCTCCACATTAATACAATATTTTAGTGCAACATTTACTGTTTTGGTCTGGGTTTGCACCTCCCAGAGTTTAGATCTACATCTGTCCATCACCTAAGTAATGGACTTTGACATAAAGCATTGCTTGTATTGCTGCTAAACATAAAATTTTGTTTGCAAACATGAACATCACTTTAAAATGTGATAAAGACACTATGAACAGGAGCCAAACTTTGGAATTGTTAACCTGTTCTGTAATGTATGAGGTATACTTAAAAACACAGGCATGCCAGTTATGTTTGCAAGTAACTTCAGATTAACAAGGACAGATATAATCCAAAGTACTGATTAAAGGTCAGTGAAAAGTTTAAAGGTTAAACCCTGCTACTTCTTTTTTTTTCAGTTCAGACTGAAGGATTCACTTAGACCTAATTCTACTCTCAGCTACACTAGAGTGAATTTAGTACTCACAAGTGCTTGGTCTTAGTTGAACTGATGTGGATTTACAGCATAAGGATTACCAGCTCTGGCTCTATACCATTGCTTTGCTGCTTGGTTGGAAGAACAAGTTGTGATCAGCTGCTACTTTCCCCTGGAGGAAAAAAAATTTTATATCTCCATGTAAATTTGCCCATGGAGTTCGCAGAGCAGAGAAGCTACATGAAATATTCTGAATACACTGTAGAAGTAAAAAAAACTCTATATTGGAAAAGGTGAATTTATGTATTAAATAAACGTATTTGATGCTCATTATCTTGCAGCAAGAATAACATTCTGCCATCAGTAGTTCTACAGCATACTTTATTATGATACAAATGTTGGATTGCATTTTACAAGGGAACTTTGTTAAAACAGAAAAACAGAATCATCAAATCCCTGTTCTTCTAATAATCTAACAAGATCCATGCCACTGGGAAAAAAAATTGTCTTATCTGAAATGAGACTTCCAAAGCAAGTTAAGGAAATGTGCAACAACACTTTGACTCTTAGATGACTTTATGTTTTCTTACCTATTTGGTTTTCTACTATTAGCTGTAATAAACCGACACAATTTAGAAAAAGCCTTAAAATAATATCAGCCAATAAATAAGAATATTCACATTTCAATCTTTTCTTCTAATTTCCCTCCTGGACTCCATTTTTATTCATGCTCCCTGAGGACAGAAAATCTTCCAAGGGGTGGAAGAGTTCAGGGTCACTCCTGATGCAAATTGCAAACAGGATGCACTTGAACTCTGGGACACTGCCTTCACCTCCTCTCTGCCAGCCACATGACACAGCAAAAGCCCATCTGCAACTGCTCTGTCATCACCAGGTCCCTGAGCCAGAAGAATGTTGCTTAAAGAAAATGTACAGAATTTAGTGATAAATATATAGAAAGATTACAAACCACATCCTGCAAATTGCCTTCAGGCATCTTCCCAGAACATTATCCAAAGATGTAGCTGGGTTAACAGCAGCAAGGAATCACAGAATCATAGAATCAACAAGTTTGGAAAAGACCTCACGGATCATCAAGTCCAACCTATCACCCAGCACCTCATGACTAACTAAACCATGGCTTCAAGTGCCAGGTCCAATCCGTTTTTGAATACCTCCATGGACGGTGACTGCACCACCATCCTGGGCAGCACATTCCAATGGCAGATCACTCTTTCTGTAAAGAACTTTCTCCTTGAAGGATCCTGTAACTCCCCCTTGGTCTTGCCAGCTCTTTGCAATTGCCTGCTCTGCTTCTGTGTCCTTCTGATTGTTCGTTCTTAGCTCCTTTCATTTCATATCCTACCTCTGTGTTGTCTCTTCAAGTGACCCTCAGCATTTCCATTGCTCCCTAGAGGTCCTGCTCCTGTACATATTGTGCTATCCTGCTTCCCCAGACCTGAGCAATGTCAGTCCACAGGTAGCCTTCACCTCACAGTTCCCTGTCTGTTTTTCAAACAACATAGTACTATGAAAAGGCTTTTTATAAATTATTCTTTTTTTAGTTTGTTTTTTTTCCTACTGAAGTTTTCTGAAGGAACTAGACAAGCTTTAATGCATGATCTCAGACAGAAGGAAGGACATGGTGCTGCATAAGGGTCACAAATGAGAAGTGACAGCCTTTTTATAATACATCCAAATATTTCTGGAAAAAATACTATATGGTTCTCAAATTACAACTGGTCTTATGACCCACCTAACAACTTACGGTTTTAAGAACTGCAAGACATTTCCTCTCCGTGATCAGCTATCTCTAAAAGCACTTCCAGCAAGAAGAGTTCCCCATGTGACCCTATGGGTTATTTTTTGTAGGAAGAGAGCAAACTTTGAGAAGGCTATGTTTTGTCTTTGATTTGGCAGAAGTTGACTGGATATGTTGAGAAACTTGTTTGTCAGTATTAACCTATTGTATGCTTTGCTTGGACCCATGTCAGTGAAAGGATAGCCAATTGGGATGTGACAGCTCTGTATTAGAAAAGTTGACTGTGTAACACAGTAGGAGGCTTTTGCTAGGCTTTTGCTTAGGCTTTTGCTTTGCTTGTGCTTAGTGCTTTGCTTAGTTGCTTAGGCAATAAATGCTTTCACCTTTCGCAATAAGAGTTTTCTTGTCATGTCCTCACCTGGAAACATCTTAACATGCAGCCTAAGAATAATACATGCTGCCATTATAATTTTTCCTTCTCAGCCTTTGTAAACATCCATGCAAATAAATCCAGTTGCTTGGATATGGATAGAAAATGGACCCATACAAATGAGAACTTGGGCAATGTAAATTCAATTCAAAAGTCAAGGAAATATTGATGGAAAACACTTCTGCATCTTCCAATAGAATTACTGAATAGACTTGATTAAATATATAAACTTCACTTTGCTATTCAAATTCACCAAGCATGTTTGGAATAACTATTATTTTATTAACATACTGACATGATCTAAAACATTTGGGGTGAAGTCTTATTTAAGTATCTTTGCTTTTTTAGAACAATGAGAAATTTCTGCAGAAGCAAAATTATATTCCCTCAAAACCTATAAATTAAAATTATTAACCACAGCCTTGCTGCATCTTCTTCCTCAGGGGCATGGACCAGCTGTCCTCAAAGAACAATTTCATGTTCAGAAAGCTTTGAGGGAAAATATACAAAATACACTGTTACGCTATTTATAAAATGCAACAAGTTGTCTCTAATCTATTCCTACTAATTACTTTAAGACCAGAAGAAGAAAAAAATCTTCTTAGAATAAAAACTGTCAATGAATCTCAGGGACATAAGGAAGTTTCTGAAGGGAAAAGTTTAATTTTAAGCAAGGCATTTCATTCTAACTATGACATGGGTTTCACAACCTGTATGGGCTCAAATGCATACATTTTTCCATATTTCCCAAACTGTAGAACCCAAGTGATATTTTCTGCCTTGCTCGGAGCAGTTGACACACTTAGTTTCAACAATACTTGATTTTCCTTGTCCCCTTGCTGCTCTGGTGCACCATAGTCTGTTTTTTCAGCATTTTCCTGTGACATCCTTGTTATCTGTTACCTCAAAGTTTTTGATGGTGCCATATACGTACATGATGCCTTGTAAGCAGTAAGGCTCAGAACTGCTGAACTTGTGTACCCATGCATTAATCTACATGCAAGAATAATCTAGTTAATTAAAAGATGGCCAGGGAAAAGTATAGCCTGTCTGTAAACTCAGGATGTGCAAGATAGCATGGCCTGTGGTTGACACTAGGAAAACCTAAAACTGCCACTGACCCATTGCATGATTCTGAGGAAACCATTTCACCTTTCTATTGTGTTTTTCTTCTCAGCTTTTGTCTCTTCAACCCATTAGCCCCTCACAGCATGATCTGTCTCTTGCTATACGTGTTTCACAGTGGGAGCTCAGCTGGGGCTTCCAAATTAGAACTGATTGGGAATTTTTCAACAAAATACATTTTCATTAGAAAGTGCAGCTCAGTTGCAGTGCAGTTCTGCAATTCAGTTGTGGAGACACCCACCCAGTATGTAAGGATGCACATTCAGATAAAGACTCTGAAGAATACATCGTAATAGGAAGCGGATCATCTCTAGCAGGAATTGTGGAATGTGCCTTGCCCTAGGATAACTATCAGGCTGTGGGTGAATTGGCAGAGTCGTCTACAATTAGAGAGATAGCAGGTCAGGAATTTGAACCTGAGTATGCTGCAGAGATGCCATGCTGTACATCTCTTTCTTGTTTGTTTGCATATTATGAAAAATCTTCTACGAGCACTTGGGTTTGCTTCAGAAAAGAAGTGGAACATCAATGAAATCCTGGGAAGTTTCATGGATGGGTTTACTCAGTCTCATTCGGTTCTCCTCTGAACCCTTCGAAACTGCTAACGGTGAGGTCAGATATATTTTATTTTGGAAAATACTTGCAGTCAAAGGAGATGGACAACTTCAGAACAAATCATGACCAAGTATTACAGGAGAGTTAATGAAAAATAAAAAAGGCCTTCTGGTGACTAATAAAACCAATCTGTCCCCATCATTAGAAAGGAGATGGCAGTAAGCTGATGTGGGCAAAGGGAACAATCAGATCAGTAAAAGACAAGAGTGAAAAAGTTCATTGGAGACAACAGAAAATATAACCACAAATTTTCAAAAGTGATACCATTATAGATTTTAAAACATTTCCTTAGTATCTCCTGTGTATTAACTCTGGTGGAATACTCTAGAAACACTTTAAACAGAGGGTTTTTTAATAAAAAAAATGTTTGTTTTTATGAAGCACATCTCCACTACATACCAGCATAAATTCTTAATTGTATAGAACACTGCAGCAGTACCCTTCCTAGCCCCACTTCAGCTTTTCTTACTGACTGCCAGTCTAAAATAGCCTGCATTTCCACACCAAAGAGCAGCTAAGTCATATTCAATTCACATGGTCACTTTGAAGCTGAGTATGCAGTGCTATCTATGTGGCATCTCCAAAGAATATGCAAAATATCATTTGCTAAAATGGCAGATCTGTAAACATATCTCCAGGGGGTATTTTTTACAAAACATTAAGAGTATAAGAAATATCATATCACTTAGGCTAATGGTTTGTACTGGATCACAGACTATTCTCTCTCCAGCCTCTGTCTACCAAGCGCCAATTCTGTACACTCAGCTATTAACCTAAGGTGAGGGTTTCAGACTCCAGCATAACTGCGATCAGGATACAGTTTGGCATCTTCATTGCCATTGTGCTCAGCTTTCCAGGAAGATTAAGGCCTCTTTCTCTGGGAGCTTGTTTTACTTAAGTTTATTCCATGAGCTTCCATTCTCTAGTTGTTCACTTGGGACTCAGATCAAATAATTTTTCCAACTTGCAGAACAATATTCCAGGAGGATATATGAAGAAATTAGTGAAACCCTGAAACAAATCTTGAAAAAAATACTGCATCAACATTACAGATTGCTAACAAAACCACTAAATAAGACTAGTAAAAAACCCCAATGAAGTATGAAGTTTTCTGTGGACAAAAGGTTTTCCTATAAACCTTCTGGTTCATAAATTGAGATGAAAAAGAGAAAAAATTGAAACAAACAAGAAGTGACCTATGAGTGAGAGTTATGCAAACTTGTAGATGAATTCAGAGATGCAGCCCTGTGATGCTGAAATACCTAGGGTAAGAAATGTTTACAGAGGAAAGTTCTGTAGATTTTCATGCAGGGGAATAGTGGTGGTTACATTCTGCTGAAATATCATAGTCACAATGAAGTGGCAAAGGAGACAACTGACATGTCAGACACAGAACTTTATCCTTATAGGGCTGACAACTTGGTATGATTGCTCTCCAAAGATAACTTCATGACTTGCTGAATTGTGATTTAAAGATGCCCTGGAGCAGCACTTTCCTGTGTAACTTTCTTGTGGGTAACTTTTTATAAGCTAGAGCTTTAGTTAATAGCTTATGTAATTTTTCATTTGACCTACGGGTGTCCCGTGTGGGTGGGATTTTCAAAAACACTCAGGCCCAGATCCACAAAGAGATTTGCACATAGGCAACTGCACCTATAATATATGTAGGGAACAGAGCAGAGCCCTGCCCACAATTTAGCCTGTAATCTAGCAAGAACATAGGAGAGGGGCTGCAACATTCTGAAATGTGCACCAGAAATGTGCACCCATGCTTATATGTGAAATTGCTCTGGACTGTGGTGATACCTTAGCTCTATTCTCAAAAAATTGGAGTAAAATTAGGCATCAGCTAAGTGCTCTTGAAAAGGCCAGAGTGGTTTGGGTTTTTTTCCTTATTGTAACTTTGACCCTTTCTACAGTATTTTTAGAAAGAAATGTTTGAATTTTATTATCAGGTAGACCATTTCAGCAGGAAAAATGTGTGTTGTTTTTATTTCAATGTTTTGGATTTTAACTGAACTATTTTATATACATGCAAGAATAAAAAGGATGATAAAAAGGATAACAACGCAATATCCAGTTTGGTCCTAGAGATGTTAGATGTGCTTAATCTGAAGCAGTCTATAATCTCTGTGTGCACCTTGGGCTGTAGATCTTTGAGTACATCTTCCCTTTTGATGCTGGCAAAGATCACAGGTTGTATCTTTATATATGTCAAACACTAGGATAAATTATTTCCTCCAAGGGAAACAAGCCACAAGTAGCAGTGTACCTTAGAAAAAAAGTCCTTAGGGAAACTACTTTATTTCCACTTTCCCTGTCTTTTCACAAAGCCAAACCATCCCATGTAGGATTTGGGGACCCAGAAGACAGTTGTATTTGAAAGAACCATAAACAGTCAAAGAAAATAAATAGATGTGAAATCTGAAGTCTTGCAACACCATGCTACAAAATAACTGTCAGACTGGCAACCTCTGCAGAAAGACTTGATGCTAACTGCAGGTTGCACTGGCCTTGCACCCGTGGAGCAGACAGCTGCCTTTCTGAAAACCAGTGCAGTACCAGGACATTGCAAGTTCAAATCTCAGAGCTATCTTCTGACCCCAGTCAGCAGCTGAACTTGTACTCCTCTCAGTGAGGACAAAGTGTGCTGAAAAGAATAGAGGACCCAAGGCTCTTCAGAGCTCCTCAAATGCTCAAGTGTAGTGGTAGCAGAAAATACTCATCTGGCTTTACTACGATAGATACTAAACCCAGTAAATTTAACTCAGTGTAAACTTCTGAGGGCTGTGGAGTGCACGGGAGAAATGTCTGTCTTTGTTCTCCAGTGGCAGTGTTATGGGAAAGACTATAAAGTTGTAAATTAAAGCACAGAGCATCTGCTGGCTTTCAGGAGAACACCAACTGCAGATAAATAGCAGTGCAAAGGCCTAAAGACATTATAATAATTCATCTCAAAAGCATTATAAGCTATTTTTGCTTGCACCTACAAGACAGACAAAGTATGATAATACTACAACAGTAGTTGCTGTAGTAGTATGGTCTAAGGATAAGATAAGGACTATGGGAAGAAGCAGTATTTTTTTTTTTTAGACCAACTGTTGTAACTAGGGAGAGAAAAGATTGCAGACAAAGGTTCTCTTTTCTGTACAAAAACTTTCCTCCTGCTATTTGGAGGAAATACCCCTTCACCCCGTAACTTTGCCTTGGAAATGAAGTGAGATGTGAACACTGCCCCAGAGCACCATACTATGACTACACAGCAAAAAAGCATTGAAAATGTTTGTTGAGAAAGCTGATGAACTCACAACACAATTTTTCCTAAGAATTAGGTGATTTTAAATTTAGGGCTAGCGATAAGAAAAGTCTCTAAAACAATATAGATCTTAGCATACATGTATATTCATATGTAAACTGAAGACGCATTAAGAATTAGTCTAAACAGAGGCAATCAGGTAACACAGCACAAGCACAGAAAGCAAATACAAAATGAGTCAAAAGGTTTCTAGCTCATTTATTTTTGTCCTGCTCTGACTGGTGTAACTTATAATTAGTCTCTGCCTGAAGTGATGTAGTTCCAAAGAATGGTGGATTAAGGAGAAACTCTAGAATTTCTCCATAACTTGACAAGTTATAACCTGAAAAGCTACACTTAGTCCATTAAGGATTTTTCACAGTGACATTTTAGTGTAGCTAGGGATACATGCCACTTTGCCATTTATCATTTCCAGGGCATGGACAGTGAAAAGGAGGTTGCTATGAAGAACAAAATAAAACAGATTACACATATAGAAGTGAGGTGAAGAAAACTGATAAATATACACCACTGAATGTCAGCAAATGTCACTTGCAAAGCCATTTGCAGCTACCAGAACAGCCCTGCAAACCAGAAAAAAGTAGCAAAACGAGGCATAACAAGTTAGGTGTACTCACTTCCACATGAATAAGCAATAAAGATCTCTGAAGTTACACCAGAAAGTTGCTAAACTTGATAGATGAATCTTTTCCAAATTGCTCTGTTGCATACTGCATATGGCTAAAATAGACTATGGATGGTTTAAGGTGAAAGAGAGAAAGCATTGCTGAGAACGCAACAATATAAGCACTTTATTCAAGCAGCTGTACTCTGATTTGTATTAAAGGGACAGTTTGAACAAAGGAATGATTCATCACACTGACCTTTCTTCCATAGGGCTGCTCTTATTTTTGTCTAAACTTCATTGTCGAAACTATTGCATTATTGCCAGTTCTCCTTTAATCATATTTGCTGTTCCAGCAACAACATTTAGAGTAAAATCAGTTTGGGTTTGGTTGGCAGAAATGTTGCAAATGAAAGATTTTCTGCTGAAAAACATCTCATGGTAGCTATCTAGCATGCCACCTTAGTGTAAAGGAAAGTCCTGCAAGATGTCTTATATCTTTTCAGCTGATCTATGGATCAGCTCCATTTTGGTTTATAAACACATTGACCTGGAAAAAGCTCTGCTTGTGAATGATACAATACTTGAGAGACAACATCAAGATTCCTTCAGGCTTATTTTAATCTGAGCTGTCTGCTTGTAGCCTCCTGAACCAGTACTCTTCATTGATAATAAACAGAAGTGAAGATCTTTGACTCAGAAAATACCTTCAAGGAAAAGTAGGAGTTCTTAAAATTTCAGAAACTCTGACTGCTTTTATGTTTAATTTTCCATGAGATTCCTTCTCCCAAATTCTAATTTATCTCTGCAAAATCAGAGACAGCCTGCACCATTTTGATTTCATGAGACCGCTATCCCCAGTCACCACAGTCATACACATTTCAGATCAGTTTTGTTTTCATTAATGAAAAGCAGCAACAGGAATCACATAAATGGGGTCATACAGGAACTCCTTTATTCAAAATATTTCATACATGCTGAGATAGGCTGATTATAGAATCTTTTCAGTCAAACTTCTCACCATATGTTCACAGAAAAGCTATAAACAACCAGCACTATGATGACTTTCTAAAGCCTGGGAGTTTAAATATTTGAAGAGAACAAATTTCTTGTACTTACAGATCCTGTAGATGGAGTAAAGGTGAACCTTCCTTTCTTGGGCAGGATGTTTATACAGTGAGTATTCTTTGTATGAGACTTCACTCTATTATTGCAAAATCAAAATAAAAAATTATCCTTATTAGTGAAACTGAACCCTTTATTAAATTAAATGTAAAGCCTGTTTTAGAAATGAACAATGGAAATCAGAAACAAAGATTAAACCAATGGGTTGAACTTTCCTGAACTACTCCCTGTGCCCCTCCCTCCTACTCTTTGAAAGCTTAAGTCATCTATGATGTAAAACAGGCATTTGACAGCGTCGGCAATCCAGAAGCTCTGTAGTTGTGATGCTGCTTTGGTCTTGTTTTGAATGTCTCTGTCAATTTGAATAGACACAACAGTCTCAGGGAAGCATGCTCACAAGCTGAGAAGGTAAGGACTATGTCAGACACAACAAAGAGGAAAAGATCTATCAGTTTGTTACCTCATCACAAATATCAGTGTCCCCAAAAGTTTCTCCTTTCACAAAAAAAGTGTGCAGTTCAGTGAAAAACACAAGAAAGGTTACTTACCTTTTATATGTGAAATTTAATATATGTTACATAATAATACGCTTAATGCTTTTTTAGAAACTCTGAATGTATTACAGATGCATACATTTGTCTTCAAAAGAGGCAAACTCACAGTTTCTTAAAGGGTATTTGAAAAGTAGAAATGCTTGGCCAAGAGTTTCTAAAGGAATTCTTGAACAAATAGGCAGCACATGAATAAAAATGCTGATTTTGGGACAAGCGCAAAAAGAAAAGAAACTTCTGGTTAGCAGCCTGCCTAACCTAATGAATGGTTTAGTCCTTCCTCCCTCCATTCTAAGCATGAAAGCTGCTATCCACACCCCAGACTTGATCTAAACTCCTAAATGTGATAGGGAAGTGCCTACTGACATTGGATCAGGCCCAGCAGCCTCCAGGCTTGATTCTGTAGGCCTGCATCAGCCCAAAGTAAATCTATGCTGCTCCATAACCAAAAGTCCCTCAAATGCAGTTGTTAAGGTGAATGCAAAATATCTGAAGCCCTTAAGCAGATAGATCTTGTCCTTTGGAAAAAGTAGAAATTATCAGGATTTTTTAATACACTTTTCTTACCAAGCAAAAAAAAAAAAAAAAAAAAGAACATACAGTTCTAAGTGGGGTGGGGGTGATTTTTTTTTCCTTTTTTTATTTTAATGGATAAACATTGTAATGCTAGCTAAATAGAAAATCTCGTCTGTTAATAGGTTCATTTAGTTGGTAATAAATAAGAATGCTAATGACTAAAATTTGGTATTTGGTATGCATTAGCTTTTGTAAGTCTTTTCTTTACAGGCTTCATTGCCATTCAATATGGCAAGCTTCCTTTGAAACATATTTATAAAATAACTACAGTATAATTAAACCAACAAAGCTATCTTTTAAGTAAGCTTAATAGCTCAGGTTTTCACTTTGTAAAATTTTTATTTTAAGGAGGAAAAACAGTTATTCTTCAATTCTACTGTATATTTCATATTGCATCTAATATTTTCCTTTCCATTTACAATCTGTGCATATCTGATTCTTGACAACTGTGATGATTAATAAGTGTGCCTAAAAAACATGGTTTATAGAATCTTCCACAAGATTATGCTTGTTAATGAGAGCTGAAACATATCCTGGCAAAGACAATACAGGTCATATTTATATATATATATATATATATATATATATATATATGTATATATATGTATATATATATATATACACGTGTGTTTGTGTACATACATGTATTTTCATAGCTAATGATGGTGTAGTTAATACAGAAATATGGATTAATAGATATGGCAGGTAATAAAGTGGATGCTGTTTAATAAATGTAACTACAAATATTAATTATATAAAAGCAATAGGTAAATAAAAACAATTATGTTTAATTTTGCTTTCAGGTTGTAAGTATTTTCTGTAAGCTTTAATAGAGGGGAGAGCTTGTGTGGAAGGCTAATGGCAGAGTCAGTGTTAACATTATTCATTAGGGTTTCTAAGTAGCACTTATTCTGAGGCATTTTTCTGGAAGACTAAAATGTTCTTGGTAAGGGTACTTGGATCCTGATAACCCTAATTCTCTAATAATATCCTCCTCATTCAGAAAATTAAAGTTTACATAGTCCTCTGCAGTTTGAAAATCTTTATACTATTTAAAACCATGATCATGTTTACTAAGGACAAGCAAAAAAAAAAAAAAAAAAAAGAGTGACAGCTCACACTATAAGTAAAGTGGAACATCATAACTGTTTCTGAAACTGTCCTCTACAGGCATAGCAATATTGAGACCCCATTTACGGTATAGTGAATAAAAACAGTTGACATCATTGTTATAATCTTTATTTAAAACTGTTACCAAGGTTACAAATTACCATCACTGTGTGCAACAGGTCCCTCTGAAGCAGTATCATTACAGATTAACTGTAATGTGTAGGATTATAATAAAAGGCATAAGGGATTATGCACAAGCAAAAATGCAAGAAATAACAAATAAACGTACGTTACAGAGTGCATCGCATTGGAAAATCTCTGCTCTCAATGCCGAAATACACAATGTGGCTTTTTGTTTAATGCAGGCATTTAGAGAGATGTTAACTGTATCCTGAAGTGGCTTTACAAATGCCAGGGAGCGGAGGGGGTAGGTTTTATCTCGACCTGTAAAACTACTGCTGCTGGAAATGTTCTCACAGTCTCCACTCTTAGCAGGGCACCTCGTTTACAGGAAAATATGCCTCAGTTGTGCGAAGCAGGACTGCAGTGAAAGGAAACAGCGCCTGCAGGACCCGCGGCCCCCCGACCCTTGCGAGTAGAGACCAAGCGGAGCGGTAGAGACTGGCCTGGCCCGGCCCCGCCGAGCAGTCCTGTGAACGGAGGCTGAGGACAAGGCCTCACTCGCTGTCTCGCCCGGTGTGGCCGGATGGCTAAAGGGAAAGCGGAGCGACTGGCTATTCCCGGGAAAGAGGAGTGACTGGTGACCAGCCTGCCAAGGCGACTGGCGACCCCCAGCCAGCACCTCTGTTCCCGGCTAAATCACTTTACCCCGCCCTCAACTTAATGACACAAATCCGGGCTCTTAAAGACTTTGCGACTGATCGTACTCGCTCATTTATAAATAATGATCTCCATATAGATGCATAACAACAACATACCAGAAGTGTTTGGGGAGAAATCCGATTAATGTCTATAGTTTTTTTCCCCTCTCTGTCCCGGAGCAAAAGCCTTGCCACAGGTCAGCTGCCGCGGCTGGCCCAGGCTGCGGGGTTAAAGGGAAGAAAAGGCTCCAGGCGAGCCGCTTCCCTCGGGCGGCTGGTGGAAACTACCGCGGATCGGCTAACCCCGCCGGGGTGCGACCCGGGGAGTCGGCCGGGCCGCCGGCAAGGGCGGCGGGTATTTTTGTGGGAGGGAGCCGCTGGCGTGGTTGGAATGTGAACTCTGCTGCCGGGGCCGATTTTCCCCCGGCGCCAACACCCCCTGGCAGGGGTGTGAAGTCGTTCAGCTCCGCCCGGACCGGACCAGAGTAGCGGTGACGCAGAAACGCGCTTTCCTTTCCTCTTTCGGGCGATTTAGAGAAACAAGAAAAATAAACAATCCGGCCGTTTCATGAAACCGATGGAGAAAGCTCCGAAGGGCAAGAGAGCGGGCCACATCCTTTAAGAGGAAGGACAAGGGTTCTCTGAGCAGGGAAAACAAAAGATGACAGTGGTAGCTGTAACCCCACCATGAACCAGGGACCTCCTGGTTAGCTCGGAGAGCTAACCTCTCCGGACTTCCCATTACCTCTCCATGACACTTCACTAATGTTCACACAATGGCTAACTGAGAAGTTTAAGTAAAGATATTTTAGCTTGAACTAAACATTGTCTCCAGACAATAGGATGCAAAGCAACATCTGGTACCACACATAAACAGTACTGTGCAACAGCATATGTTCGATGTCTAGAAGTTTATGTCAACACCAAACAACCGAGGTAACTGTCGCTGCTCGGCATGAAATCTTAATAAACGGCCGTTTGCCGTACTTTCGAGGTAAGCATCTAGGATCCTTCCTCCCGGAGCATCCTCTTCATTTTGAGATTACCCAGCAAGACCTGTCTTGTCTTCGGACCCCATCCTCGCTTCCTCTCCCCCACCATCGGAGTAAACCACCAATGTAAAATTTCACGAGGGGAGCCATGGCCCGGCCTAGGGATAACACCGCGTTACCCGTTCCCTGCTACAGCTTCTGCGGGCACGGCTTGGCAGCCAGTGGAAGCGCTTGGCCGATGCTGAATGGCCAACTTCAGGGAAGCGCTTCTTTAAAGAGGAGGCTCTAGGCTAATGAAACAACGGGAGGTGACCATTGGAAACAGCTGTTCCTCATACATATTTCATTATACAATCAGATAATGTGTCTTACCACCTTCTCAATTATTCACAGATAAACATTTTCAAGACGTTTTGACATCTGCCTTAGGGCCTGCTATTAATTTAGTCATCACTGTGGTTAAAAATGTATGGGGACTGCACCTCACAAAAACTCCAGTTTCGCTTACGAGGACAGCGTCTATAACAGCTGAGCTGTTATAGGGTCAAAGAAAGCCCAGGCTAGGGGAAGTACAAGGTCTGAGCCTTGCAATCACCGACTGCCGCCCCAGGGGTTCTGCGCCAACGACTGTGCAGCGCCAGACACCTCCCGGAGCCGCAGGTGGCCGGGTGAAGGGGAGGAGACGGCACCTTCCCTCCCTGGCCAGGAAACCACCCAGAAAAGTCGAGCCCTTTCCTTTGGTCGGACTCTTGGCACAAAGTCTCCACAAACCAAAGGTTCTCCCCACCGCTGCCTGGGGCCGCCCCGGAAAAGGACAGCTACCTGGCCCGGGCTGCTGGGCATCTGCTCCCTCCGCGACCCGTGGGTCCCTACCAGTCCCCACCCACTGTCCCCGCCGGCCTCCTGCAGTGGCAATACCGGTCGGGCCGACAGGTCTGGGGATTTCGCTCCCCGCCAGAGCGGAGTCCGCACGTCCGGCCGGGCTGACAGGGGCTCTGGTCCCGCCTGAGCGTAACGCAACTTCTCAGAGAAATTTTGTTTCACTGCTGCTCGGGCTGGTTGTAAAATCGCAAAGCTTTAGGGAGTCACAGCGTATTAAAATCGCCTCTTTTGTGTCTCTCCCTTAGCAACAATCCCCTTTCTTAAAATAAAGGGCACACCAACCCCCGAAACAAACACACAGAGCTACTAGATGTTACACATGAACCTTGAAGACGGCAAAGCGGAGAATCAAATCTTGACGACTTTCAGATATTTTATTGGTTAAAGTGTTTGGCACGTCTTTTCTCCCTTCCCTCCCCCAGGCTACCTCTTTTAACCAGAAAATTCACACGCAAATAATAATTTGCCCCCTTCACCATCTCCCGTACCCAAGTACGTGGATGGAGACACTTACGTGATTTACAATCCTGCATAAAAGGATCTTGATACAGATACTTTCTCAAGCTGCGGTCTCGCCAATGACGCAGGGCTTCTGCTTTGCAGAAGGCGCAGGACCCACGCGTGAACCAACAAAAAGAGTTGAACTGATACTTTTAATCTGGTTCAGCTCTTTTCCCTGTCCCGCGAGGACTTGGCGCGGGGACAGCCTCAACTCCCAGAGGATGCACGGCTCCCAAAGGTCTGGCCGGCTCCCGGCGGGTACGCGGGTGCGGGTATGTTTGCTCTAAGTCTTCAATCGGTGTCACGGCCATAAATTTAATTTTAATTGCACTGCCAAGAAAAGTGCTGCACTCAGGATGTCTGGGAAGCGTGAAAGCCTTCTGGCAAAAGGCAAAGGAAAATTTGGGGTTGTAAGAAAGGAGGGACACAATAATTAGTGAATTCTCAAAATACTACAGATATCTGAAGACCTTGCCTTCTCTTCAATGCTTCGTAAACAGCGAGAGGTTTGTATCTACCTGGAAGACACGATTTTTAAAGTTAGGGGAATTCGTGCTGAGAATGTGCGGGAAAGATACTTTTCCACCTCAGCAGCTTACACTGTGTTTTAAAGTGAACCGTCAGAAGATCCAGAACAACCCCGGCGCTGGAAGATTTCCACCAGTCGCTCTTGAATGGCTCCTCCACTCTCAGAGCTGGTCTGTGCCTACCTGGCTCTCTGAATTCCTCCTGTAGTTTCAACTCTTTACTTGCAACTGTGTCTCCGCAGAGCCGTCCTGCTCACCGTCCCCTTCCCGACCTACAAGACGTCCTTCGCCCTATAGATTTGCATTATAGTCCAAAAGGGCGCAAAGACAAGAATTGTATTCGACAGATGCTGCTCACTCGTGAATAACAGGTTCAGCGCATATAGTATCTCTTGACATTATCCCGTAAGTTAATATTAAGTAGCAATATCTTTCTAAATATCAGAATCTGTTTATAGGGGATGCAGACCTCTCCATCTGACCTTCAGGAACAGCAGACTGGAAAACAGGACAAATAAATAAAACTAAAAAGCCCTATATTACAACGTAAGTTTGTGCTTAGTGGAGTTGGGCTGGGCTGCCGTTGTTGTGAAGTCTTGATGGTGACTTGAACTTTTAGGATGGCACCAGCCCTATGGCCCGGGAGAGGACTGGCTGTGCTCAGCTTCTGTATGTCACCCTCCGCAGTCACAGTGTTGCTTTGTCTACTTCTACCCGTCTGCAAAAGTTGTGTTTGTTGTTTTTTTCACAGGGGGGAAAAAGGGAAGAAAAAGAAAAGAAAGAAAGAAAGAAAGAAAGAAAGAAAGAAAGAAAGAAAGAAAGAAAGAAAGAAAGAAAGAAAGAAAGAAAGAAAGAAAGAAAGAAAGAAAGAAAGAAAGAAAGAAAGAAAGAAAGAAAGAAAGAAAGAAAGAAAGAAAGAAAGAAAGAAAGAAAGAAAGAAAGAAAGGAAGGAAGAAAGAGAGAAAGAAAGAAAGAAAGAAAGAAAGAAAGAAAAGAAAGAAAGAAAGAAAGAAAGAAAGAAAGAAAGAAAGAAAGAAAGAAAGAAGAAAGAAAGAAAGAAAGAAAGAAAGAAAGAAAGAAAGAAAGAAAGAAAGAAAAGAAAGAAAGAAAGAAAGAAAGAAAAGAAAGAAAGAAAGAAAGAAAGAAAGAAAGAAAGAAAGAAAGAAAGAAAGAAAGAAAGAAAGAAAGAAAGAAAGAAAGAAAGAAAGAAAGAAAGAAAGAAAGAAAGAAAGAAAGAAAGAAAGAAAGAAAAGGAAAGAAAGAAAGAAAGAAAGAAAGAAAGAAAGAAAGAAAGAAAGAAAGAAAGAAAGAAAGAAAGAAAGAAAGAAAGAAAGAAAAGAAAGAAAAGAAAGAAAGAAAGAAAGAAAGAAAAGAAAGAAAGAAAAGAAAAGAAAAGAAAAAGAAAGAAAAGAAAAGAAACGAAAAGAAAAGAAAAGAAAAGAAAAGAAAAGAAAAGAAAAGAAAAGAAAAGAAAAGAAAAGAAAAGAAAAGAAAAGAAAAGAAAAGAAAAGAAAAGAAAAGAAAAGAAAAGAAAAGAAAAGAAAAGAAAAGAAAAGAAGGAAGGAAGAAAGGCAACAAGACAAGAAAGAACCCGGGCCGTTGACTAAAGCAACACGAGCTGGAGGAATAGAGAACTCAGCAGAGGGCAGCCCTGTAGCTTGGGAAATTATTTTACACGGGGGTAAATGGGAGACGGAGGTAGGGGTATATTTTGTTATTTTGCTGCTCGCAGTTGCAAGTACAGTGTTGAAACCCTGCGAGGGGTGCGTGGAGGTAAGAGGGGACTGGGGAAGCCAAGCAGCAGGATGGGGAAAGCTGGGCGGTCTCAGGGTCTGCCCGTGTGTGCCTTGGGCCTCCCAGCAAGGCAGTGCTGAGGCCCTGGGCCGGTCCGCTGTGGCATCCCGCGCTCCTGTGGATCACTTCCCGCCCACCCCCTTCCCCACAGGGCGGGGAGAGGGAGGATGCTCCATAGGGTCCCAGAGCAGGGATCAATATTACAAAGCGCATCCCCTCGCAGGGAGTGGAAACGAGGAGCGGGGGAGAATCACAAAGTACTTTTTGTTTTTATGGAGCCGTCAGCAGCACCACTCTGAATTAACAACTGTATAAACCTAAACCAACGGCGAAACCGCCCTCTCCGCGCTCTAGCCCCAGCTCCCGGCATTAATATGGCGCCTGCGAGCGAGACAAGCTCTTTTCTCCATGTTTAGCAGTTGAAATGTGCTCCGTGAAGGTCACACTAGGAGACGTGGCCGTTAGCTGCCGCACACGGCGAGGGCACGGGCTGGGCCGGCGTCAGGGCTCGGGAGCCCCCGGAGCCCGTGCCCTCCATCCCGCCGGGGACAACAGCGCGTCCAGGAGTACGGGACAGTTTCTCACAGCCAGATGTGCCAAGGCTTGGCTTCCCCCCTCCTTTTATCTGTATGTGTTCAAGGGAGTAGTGTCCTGTTTCCTTTTCTGTCTTACTAGGAAAACAAAGCCCCAAACACACACAAATCCAAATCAACCCGGGGCTCCGAGGGAGTAATTCCTTGTGGCTGTAAATGAAAAGGCTCAAACCTCCTATTTGATTATGTTAAATCACGGGAGGGCTGCTCGCAGATACTTTAAAGCGCCTATCTCAAGAGTTTTGGAGGTCGGAGCTCCTGTTCTTCAAAGAGAGAAGCATAGTTCAGGTGGTACACTGTCCTCGGGGTTGTGTGCAGTCTCCATTTCTGACGGCTAAGTGCACCTATCAAGTGAAGAGGGAGAGGCAGAGCAGCTCACCACACTGCTTAAATATTCTCTGTTTTCTTCTATCAGGGGCTAAGCAAGAAACAAACGTTTCCAGCTGCCCGAATAAAATGAGAAAGGTCAATTTTACATTTAAAAAAAAATATTCTTGTTATTTGCATTCCACTTGACGAATATGCCTGGAAGAAGAATTCCTCAAACTCCACTCAACACACTTGGCAATAATCTTCTTTTAAATATTGGGTCTTTCTACTACATAAGGCTCCATGATATTGTATACCAAAGAAAATAAACTGGGTATTAGAAGAGGAATCTCCTCTTCCTAATGAATATTTACCCTGAGGTCATTACAGCCGTAATGGTCCTTGCTTAACTTACCTTACTCCCCTCTTTTTCTGCTAGAAACTGGGATTTCAATCACAATGCCCTCGATTTTAAAGTGTCGTGTACCGTTTAATGGCGGGGTGCAGGCGAGGTTAGACTATTATAGACTTCGTGCTATATATAAGATGGATATATTTAAGACTTTTAACTTTTTGTTGCAATGACACGCTGTATTTTTAAGAGATACCTATTATGCAGACAGAACCATTGTGCGGTAGCTGCCTCACAGTTGCTGGATCGTTTCTATCAGATGAAAGATTTTGAATAGTTTTCTTTCAACAATGCATCCTTTTGGTCTTGATACAAAGAATGTAGGCATAGTATACACTTAAACAGTTCTGTCACAGAGCAAGATTAAATAGAGTATATATCGAATCCTGTCTGCAGTATAATATGCGCAGGGAACAGAATGGAGCTTCTTCCACCACTGAAGGAGCCCATTAAGGTCTGGTGTCCTGGGAGCACCTTCCAGATTTCCCTTATCTGTGATATTAGATAAACTGTTAAAAATCTTTACCGACGGGCTTTAAAATCAGCTATTTCTCACGGGGAGACCGAGTTGGCGGAGTCTTTTAACAAAATCTACTGCTGGCGGTCCGGTTACGCATCTCGGCGGCCGCCTGGACGCGGGCGTGCTGGGGAAACCCGGCAGATATGTCCCTGTCCAGGCGGCTCTTCCCTGCGTTCCCGCCGAGGCTCAAGAGGGGCCCCCTTGTTACACAGCCCCCGGTGCCCCCCCACGCCCCCGCTCCGGAGGCGGGCGGTCAGTGCCCGCTGGCGGTGGTGGTGGGAGCGGGGGCAGGGAGTGCAGCCAGCGGGGAGCCAGCAGCTCCCCCTCCAGTGCTCACTCAAGCGACTTGACCAAAGTGCACGTGCTGAGCCCAACTTCCCTCTCCCCCTTTCCCCAGCTTTGTGCTCTCCGCTGATTGAGTCCCCATATTAAGCTCGAGATCCTTTCTAAGCAATTGCTAAGAAGTCAAGAGCATCCTTGCTTGCTTTCTCTCCGTGGCCTTTCATGCCCTCAATTTGTTATTCTACTGACACTTTTCTTAAAGTTAGCGCCTAGCATTGAAACATTAGCGACAAAAGCTCTGGAAAATCTCTCCCTCCTCGCCGCCAAATCCTCTAATGGGTCAGTGAGTGTCGAATTTTTATTTGATTTCCAATAATCACTAGCACTTCAATATTAAACCTACCTCAGCCCACAGCCTCACCTATGGGATATTTTTCAGCTTCGCATTGGAAAGTAGAGACGCTCAGATTTCCTTCCACGTGCACCCCTAATGTATAAATGAGTGTATACAGCTGTCTTCGTGTGTATCTACGTCTCTATATCTACAGTAACGCTTTCATTCTGTGTCAAAATAACATATCCTGTCACTCCACGCCAAAAGTATGTTTATGGAATGAAACAGCACTGCAAGCTGCATCTTCTTTATCAAACCTTCATTTATATTTTACCCTGTTGTTAAATATCTTTTCATTTCCATTCCTATTTTAAAATATGTATTACAGTAATTGTTACTTGGAGGTCTTTTGTGTATCTATAGCTCGTACACATTTCTCACGAAATCCAAGGACCATAACTTTCTTAAATAAAAACCACCTAATCTTGGAGTTTTGCAGCAAATAACAATATTTTTTAAAGTACACATTCCTAATCCACGTGTTTTAAATAAAGATCCCTGAGTTCTCTTCACTTTACTGCACGGATTTTGTGAAATGATTCTTGAGCTCTCCGATTTAAATAAGTTTTAGTGTGAACTAAGAATGAACATTATTCTCTAACCTGAGGTCAAGTGAAGGGTAATTTACATGACAAAGAATAATGCCCATTTTGTCCAATATGAAACAACTTCACCTTCGGCATCATTAAGAAGAATTTAGCACTTTTAGGGCTTTGGGGGTTGGGGTTTTTTGGTAAATAGTTGGCTATGTATAGCGCAATTTCCTTTTATAAATCACAATACAAAGGCCAACTTCTTGTGCTCTTGAATTTCGGCATTATTTTTACAGCCTTAAGAGCGATTTTGCACCTGCTGGTATTTAAACTGTAACATATTAGCTAGGGAGGACTTATCGGCCCAGTGCATTGCCTCGAAACAAATTAACAATCTTCATTAAAGTAAAGGAAGAGAAGGGGAATGACGTGACCGTTTAAGACGCTGTCCCGGATCTCCTCGATCTATGCAGAGTCCGAGTGGATTATTTGGGGTCCTTATAGCAGCAGAAATACCGCTTTACTCCCCCGCCCCCCAACACACTCTCTTCCAAATTTCTGCTTCTCTCCGGGTACTTTAACCCTCTCGATACCTCACCTTCCCTTCTGCCTGGAGCGGTGCCCGGCAGAGGAAGGTTGTGACGTGTCCGGAGCATCTCAGCTGCGCTCCTGGGTCTCAGTCACGGCGGCCTCCCGCTCCCTGTCGGGCCGCGCCCACTGCCCGTCCCTGTGAGAGCACTTCCCAAAAAATCAGGTTGTGCTCTTGGTGGTTACTTCTGTGGTTACTCTTCCGTGGCCATTTTCGGCCGAGTTCGCTCCCTCTCACCCTCTCTGTCTCTCTCACACACACTAGAAGAGCCCGTTGAGGAAGTGACCTTAATCCAAATATCACACTTACCATCTGGAGGACACTATCTTGAAAAAGTTCTGCTCTGCTGGGTCTCAGAGTTAAAGAAAGGATCGTCATCCCTCATTAAGAGCTCGAGGCTGGGGAGAGGAGCTTCAGGCGGAGGGACACGGGCGGGGAGCTCATCTCCCCAGCTCTGCCCTCCCGGCTTTGAGCCCCGAGGGGCCGTGGAGGACCGAGACCCCCTTCCCCGCAGGTGTCTCTTGGGACGGTGACACACCGGGCACAAGCCCACCGCTTCTTCCGCGGACGCAGGAGCGCGCACCTCGACACGCTTTCGCGGGGGGACCCGCAGGCTACCTGCTGCAGAAGGGGGCCCCAGGGCAGCGCCCCGGCTCTGCCTCGACGCCCGCCTCTTTGGGGGGGGTGGTGGGTGTTGTGTGCTTGTTCACGGCTACACAGGGAAAGTGGGAGCATTTCGTGTGTACAACCAGCTCCGGCTTGTAATGGTGAGATATAGTTCAAGCGGAGCTCCTGTGTGTCGTGGGCTCTTAACTGGAGCTTTGCTCAGTCATTGAGAGCTATAGAAAGTATATGGAAATCAATATATAGACAGTGTGGAGGGCAGATAATGGATTCGAGTCAGTGAGTGTTATAATCTGCATTATGGGCTTCCTATTGTTTAGACTGAGCAGAAATTTCTAAAGGGTGAAGTGATGTTTTGGGTTCTCCCCCCACATGCTCCTCTTCCTCCTTTTTGGAGGGCTTTGTGTGTATAGGGGGAGGGGGCTGTTAAATCCTCCTGTCACAATTATCGGAGTACCCCCCCCGCCCCTCTTCCCGCGCGTCCCATCTGATTTTAAAGGTAGTGCTTTCACGGCGAAGCTAATGACTTTCATTTAATTGAACATGCCCTGATGTAGCGGATTGTTCTCGCAGCCCTGCGCCTTTGTTGCTTTTTGGGGGAAATAAAGCTAATCAAACCTTTTGTCGCAGCCAAATTCTCCCTCAGGGTCTCCCAAACATTTGTTTGAATAATTCACCTCAAGAATTGAAAATACTAATTGATTTTAAAATACTAGCCCGGAGGGATGGGGAGGTGGGGGGGCTGGGGCGGGGGAAGCCTGGAAATTAGAGGCGAAGAGCAAATGTCTACCTGCCAGCGGCGAAGCCTCCGCAAGTCGCTGCGCTCGCCGGGAGTCGGAGCTGGGGCCGGGCTGCACCCCCCCTCGCGGACTGCGGTGCCGCTGCCGCTGCCGGCCGCAAGCTCCGTCCCCTCCCTCGGCCTCTTCTCCCCCTCCCCGCCGCCAAACTAAGCCCGGTCACCTCAGTCTCGGATGCTCCGCTAAAGTGGCGGTGGTGGCAGGGGTGGGCTCCACCGGGCGGGGAGGGGATCCCGGTCCGGGCGCCTCGGCCCCATTCAGGGAAGAATTTTGATGCGATTCATTAGAAGTAACGAGTTGACATAAGGTAAATCTACATCGAGGGGGCCTTTCTTTGAGTGCATGGGGAAGCTTCATTAACCATCGCTAACAAGGCGTGCAAATGCTCTGATTGGGCAGCTTTCTTGTAACGCCAGGGCCTTAGCAGGATGCCCACCTAATGAGGGTCACTACAAGAGACTGATGAAATATTCAAATTTTCCGTCGCACCAGGAACTTTGTACTAAAGAATAAAGTTGAGGCAACTGTGTGCTTGTATACCTTCGGAAGGCACACTCGGGGGAGAAGGCACCTAGCTCTGACATCTCCATCTCCTAGAGAAACCCCAAGCTGGATGGTTGCTGCGTTTTGGTCGCTTATTTGTTAAATTCGCCGGCAGATTTCCCCACTCCTTCCTTCGTTCTCCTTCACCCCCCCTGGTGTAATTATGTTTCTCCTGGGTTTCATGCGCTGATAAATAAATAACTTGTCTACAAGGTTCCACGCTTTTTTTTTTTTTCTTTCCTGGTGTGGGGTTTTTGTGTTTGGTTGGTGGGGGTTTTTTGTGGGTTTTGGGTTTGGGTTTTTTTGGTGGTAGTGGTGCTTGGTTGGAGGGTTTTTTATTTGGTTGGTTGGGGTTTGTTTGTTTGTTTTTCGTTCCCCTCTTGAAGAAGAATTATTAAAATCAGCCTGATGGCTTTAATGATACGTCAATCATTTCGAAGTTGTGCTTGTTGCTAATGTGTCAGCCTCCGTACACATGTCCGCTACTTTCTTCACTGCCACACTTAAAGGCTGTCCCCTCCTCCCTCCGCAATTTACTTCTTCAAGTTTTCATTGCTAGGTTACGATTTCTAATTAGAGCTAAGTATTTCATTTAATATTTAATTTAGACGCCCAGCACATATATCATACCTAGATCAGTCAATCAAATGTCCCTTGTTGATAATGCTACATCATTAATAATTGTGCTTAATTCAGGAGCAAGTGACTGCACGGCAGCTGCTGCTAGTGCTGCTGCTGAAGAGCAGGTGACTTTGGGCTGGCGGGAGGTGCCCGCAGATCCAGAGGGATGGGGAGAAGCAGTCCGGCCCGCTGCGGCTCCGTCGCCTCCTCGGGAAAGTTTGCTGCTTCCCAAGCAGGCACATGGCCGCGGAGGTAAGCCGCACTCTTTCTCTCCTTTCAGAAAAAGTAAAAGAAAATAATAATTTAAAAATTATTATCTCACGTTTTCCTCCCCCGGCCTCTGTGTTTACACGAAATAAAGTGTCTGTTGGGTTGGGGGTGTCCAGAAAAGTTTAACTTGGAAGCTGGAGCGCTGCAATACACTAGCAATAAAATATTCCCCTCGGCTTCTTAAACCAATCCAAACCGCTAAAAAAATCACTTGCCCACTTGTTCCTTAGCACGATCAGTATAGCACACACCGCATCAACAGGGCTGAATTACGGGGGCCATATGGGCCAAATCTTACTCACCCAACAAATATGCATTCATTCATCTCAGTAAATCGTGACTAAAAACAGAGAGAGGAAGAAAGATGGACGGAAGGAGGTGGGTAGATGTGTCTTTAAAGACAACACCAGTGTAAAATTGTAAGCATTTGCCACTGAAGACCGACACAAATTCAATAAAATCCTACTAATAATAACAACCGTAAAACCCCTAGCAAGAGCAGCGCTATGGATTCTCCTTTACCTGCCCCGGGCTCTACCTCTCTCCCTACCTCGCCGCGGCCGCAGTGCTGCATTTTCCGCTCGTTGATACCTCGACTACTATGCCCCAGCCCCATCTGAACCCCTGCCTCCCCCGATAAAAAATAATCAAGCTTCGACAGAGTCACTCTCGAGTCAAGATTAAGGGGCACTAACTAGGCAGTAGAAAATCACAGCTTCCTGGGAGCGACCATCAAAACAACCAGTGAAATAAAAGAGCTTCCCTTTCTGCTTCCTTCCCTCTCTCTGGCAAAGTACTCCAGGTTGGCAGCCCCACATACGCACACACACACATACACACACACACACATACACACACACACACACAACTTCGCAGGGCTCCCTTCACAAGGAGAGTACAGGCTTATCGTGGTTGATTTGAAGGGGAGGATTTTAGGGAAGCGGGGAGGGAGGGAATTGCTCCCCTGCCCCATAGAGCCACATGTCATTCTAGCAGCTGAAACAATGAATAATGTGGGATCAAGTAAGATTGACTGGAAACGGCCGGCAGGTTAGCCAGCCCAGAGAAGATGGCTATCGGCGGCGAGGTGGGGGGACCCCGCCTGTTACCGCCTTTGGATCCCCGATCCCCGACGCGGGTGTGAGGAAGCGGCAAGGAAGGGAGATTGAGGCAGCGCACCCCCGCGGGGGTCCCCCGCGGGACCTCCGCCAGCCAGTAACAAACTTACAGGATCCGGAAAGGATTTTCCCAGCCGAGAGGGCAGTCTCTGCCCAGCCCCGTCCGCCGCCGTGCTCCCGCTTCCCGCTGTCGCCGGTTGCTCCTGGCTCCGCGCTCGCCTGCGCACCCGCTGCGCACTGCTGGCGGAGACCGGCCCGCTGCGGCTGGGCGCCCGCAGCACCCAAGCTCGGCATTAGCCGATCCCATTACCAGTTTGTAGCCAGCAGCTGCAGTCATTAAAAGCCATTTACACCCTGGCCTCTTCGCACAAAGCTGGAGCCCCAGCAATTATCTGCTTGCACATTTCGGGGCACGAGTGTGTGTCCCTAACAGGCTTAGAGGAGCGTTGAGTCCGCGACCAGGCTGGGTGAGATCCTTTCCGCTCCCCGCGCTCTGGCTCACCCTCACCACTCTGCCATGGCCCGCGTGGGCGAGCTCCGGGAAGAGACGCGAATGGTTTATCATGCTGGCTCCGTCCTTGCAAGAGCTTCTCTATGGCAGAGCTCCTGTGCTGGACATTCGCGGGAGTGGAGAGCAGCGTGGGCTTCAGTGAGACCTTGATATTAGCTGATAGGCACATCAGGGTGTCGGGCTTGTTTGGCTTTCAACACAAGACACAGGCACATGAAGTAGGCATGCATTGAAATGCCCTACAGATGGGTGCTTGGGGATATTTTTCGCCAGAAATGCAATTGTTGTTTCATACGTCTGGGTAAAGAGAGAGAGAGGAAGGGAGAGAAAAGAGGAAAGGAGGGAGGGAAGCAGGGAAGGAGGGAGAGAAGGAAGGAGGGAGGGAGGAAGGGAGAGAGGGACGGAGGGGAGGAGAGATGGAGGGAGGGAGAGAAGAAGGGAGGAAGGGAGGGAGGGAAGGAGGGAGGAAGGAAGGAAGGAAGGAAGGAAGGAAGGAAGGAAGGAAGGAAGGAAGGAAGGAAGGAAGGAAGGAAGGAAGGAAGGAAGGAAGGAAGGAAGGAAGGAAGGAAGGAAGGAAGGAAGGAAGGAAGGAAGGAAGGAAGGAAGGAAGGGAGGAAGGAAGGAAGGGAGGGAGGGAGGGAGGGATGAAGGAAGGGAGGAAGGGAGGAAGGGAAAGGAAGAAGGGAGAAACAGGATTTGAAGCTTTGAAAGATTGATTCATCATGGGTCCTAATAGACGGATGCAACCTATAGGCAAATAACCAGTGCATGATCGTCTGGGACATTAAAAAAAAAAAAAAAAGAAGAAGAAGAAGAAGGTGGTTTGGATTTTATTCTGGTAATACATTTTAAGGTAGCTTAATTTGCAGCTTGAAGAAAAAATGAATCAAATATTAAGAAACTCCCGCGGGAATTCCCCCCACCCTCCCCTCTGTAATCCTTTACATAAAAGGAAAGGATTACAAAGAAAAAGATTTTTTTGGTATGTATTGAATCTTAGGCTAAACATATTGTTGTCCAATTAATACCTCCAGGTTGATTTGTGGAAGGGCTGAGAAGTCTCTTTCCCTCTTTTGGTGTACAACTGGAAATAGGAGGTGGAAAGAGAGAGAAAAAAAAGTTTTCCCCACATCTGGTCACAGAAGTGTTTAAGTAGATCACTAAAAATTGAGGGTGAGTTATTTCCATTAGGACTGTGAAGCCACGCAGCTCACCGATGACAGTTTAGTGGAAATCAGATGAATGTGTAATACATCAAGCTTCTTCCAGTCCAGCAGTTCTTCCAACTGGACCTATTCATCTGCCACTTGGAATTATTTCACGAGGAGTGTGCTGTGAAAGGATCACAACCAGTTTGGAGCCTAGCTAAAGAACTTCTACCACCCATAGCAGTATTATTATTATCCTTCGGATAGGGCAAGTCACGCTATGTTTTCACATTTTAATTGTAATATCTCTCTTCCCCCCCGCCCCCCTTCTCTCCATTCATGTCTGAAAGTAGTTTGGACTCCAAGCCTCACCCCTCGATCTCCATCGGAATGCAGAAAAGATCTTTAAAAAAGTTTTGAATTCCTCAATGATTTTTCTTCTAGAAAGGCGGCTTAGGATAATTATTTCAGCTTTATTGAGGGCAGATTAGTTGAAGTCTGGATGCTGCGTTTCAATACTCGTTGTACATGCCTTTACAATGTCGGTATTGTTTGCTACTGTGTGTGAACCTATTCAAAATATACACTTTTTAACACCAAGCAAAGTCCTGTCTAAATATACACAGTAAGTCTGGAAAGATGTCCATGACCCGTACAAATCTCTGTAAATCACACTTCCATAGCTACAGAAACTAAACAAAAGAGTTACCAGCTCAAGATGCTGATTAAATCTTCTTAAAAGCAACATACCTAATATAAAATGTAGTTGCATGGTAGCAAGGTCTGGGGACTGAACTAGGTCTAACTGATGGATGGATTCAAACAATCACGGAGATTTTCCTTAATAATAATAATAATAATAACAAATATCGATTCAAACCCACTTTTGCTCGCCTCCCCTTTCTTCTCCCCACACAGAAACCCTGAAAGTTCGGGGCAGAGATTGCGGGGTAAAGGAGAGTTACAGTGTAAAGTCCCAGACTGTTTGGAGATGAGAACCGGCCTCGGAAGGTCGCTGGACTCCGGAGAAATAAGGGGCGAGAGCAGGTGAGGCGAGTGGGAGGAGGAAAGCCAGAATGTAAGAAAAACAAAGTGGAGAGAGGGAAGGGAAAGAAGAGGGAAAGGGAAGGTGAGAAGGAGCTGGAGGGCGGGGGAAACAAAGCGTGGAACCAGGGAGGCAAATTGCTGGGAGCCACCGGCGCCGGGCGCAAAGCTGGGGCGGCCGGAGCAGGTCCGGGCTCGGTGTCCTACGCGGCTCTGGTCAGAGCCGCCGGGGATCTCTGCGGACAGAGGATCCCTCCTTCCGCTGAGAGGGGCAGGGAGACGGAAGAGAGGCGACAGACTCCTCGGGAAACGAGGGTTAAACCTAGCCTGTACTGTATGTGCCTGCTTCTAGGAGGGTCACCGGCGTGAGGATGGGTCTAATGATCTCATCTTTCTTTTCTTTCCCGGCACTATTAGTGCTCAGATAGGCAGAATGAAGTGAAACTACGTGCAAATCATGTGTAAATTGTCTCAGTTAGGAGTCCTTTATCCGAACATGTATCCCAGCCTGGCCCATTTACTTTCCCCCCATATCTCCTTTAGCTTTAACGAGGCTCGTTAAGATCACAATAATATTCCACCCTCTAATTGCTCATCCCATTCAACAAATATGTGCACACTGCTTTTCGCATTATTTGATCCTTTATTTAGGAGGGGTGTGGAGAGGGAGGGGAGAGAGACAGGGAGAAGGGGAAGTGCTGAGATTAGGAGTTGCAAAGATTAAGGAAAAAAAAAAAAAAACAACAAACCAACAGGCTTTTCCACCAACCGCCCCACTTCCCTCCCCCCCGTGCATTCGGGCGAAGTGGTAAAAACCTTCCTTACGTACTCCGTAATGATTGGCAGGGCTGACAGTGATTGGCAGGGGCTACCATGGCAACGCCACAACGACACTCAGAAGACCAATAGAAAAGCGAAACAAAATGTTTCAGCGCTGCACTCACTGTGGATTTAGGGGAGATATTATGAGGCTGTTGTCATTAGGGCGACCGCTGTTGAATCACTGAATTCCGACTCGGCGGCGGCGCGGGGCCGAGTGTGTGAGTGCGTGTGTGTGTGTCTGCGTGAGTGCGTGTGCTCGAGTGAGTGTGATCGCGTGTATCCGAGTGCGTGTGCCCCCGTGCCTCTATGTGGCTGTGTGTGCGTGTGCGGGTGTGGATGCGTGCGCCGTGCGTGTGCGCTTTCCTCCCTTCTTCCTCCCTTTCTTTCTTTTCTCCTTGATTTATCTCCCCCTCTCCCCGGTCATCCCATGGTGTTCAGGTCCCCGCTAGAGCTTTATCCCACCCATTTCTTCTTGCCAAACTTCGCCGCCGACCCGCACCACCGCTCCTTCCTTCTCGCCAGCGGCGGCGGCGGCAGCGGCAGCGGCTCGGGCTGCAGCCCCGGTGCCGGCGGCGGTGGAGGCGGCAGCTCCCGGGCACCCCACGAAGAGTTGTCAATGTTTCAGCTGCCCACACTCAACTTCTCCCCGGAGCAAGTGGCTAGCGTCTGCGAGACGCTGGAGGAGACTGGAGACATAGAGAGGCTGGGGAGGTTCCTCTGGTCGCTGCCGGTGGCGCCGGGGGCATGCGAGGCCATCAACAAGCACGAGTCCATTCTCCGCGCCCGGGCGGTGGTGGCCTTCCACACGGGCAACTTCCGAGACCTCTACCACATCCTGGAGAACCACAAATTCACCAAGGAGTCCCACGGCAAGTTGCAGGCCATGTGGCTCGAAGCGCACTACCAGGAGGCCGAGAAGCTAAGGGGTCGCCCGCTGGGGCCGGTTGATAAATATAGGGTGAGGAAGAAGTTTCCACTGCCCAGGACCATTTGGGATGGCGAGCAGAAGACGCACTGCTTCAAAGAGAGGACTCGCAGCCTCCTGAGGGAGTGGTACCTGCAGGACCCTTACCCCAACCCCAGCAAGAAAAGGGAACTGGCTCAGGCCACGGGGCTCACCCCCACGCAAGTAGGCAACTGGTTTAAAAACCGAAGGCAAAGAGACAGAGCAGCGGCGGCTAAAAACAGGTCAGTGGGGCTGCAGGGCCCGCTTCGGGGCGGGGGGCGAGGTGGGCGGCGGGGCACTGCGGGCGGCCGCGCTCCGCGCCGTGGCTCGGCGACCGCCTGGCCGACAGCTTATCTCTGCTTCTCCCCTCCTCCTCTTCGCATTACCGCCACTGGGAGAATTCGGTGTCTCCGCCGGGCGGGTAGGTCACCTCCTAGCAGTCGCAGAGATGTGTCGGGGACAGACACGGATCAAAGTTGCCTGGCGCTCCACAAGCCCTGCCCCGACGCGCTACGGGCTCCCGGGGTGCGTGCAGGGCCGGAGCTCACCCGCGGGAAGAAGCGGCTTCGTGGATGCCAGTGTGTACGGGCGGGCGCGGAGGGCAGCGGCAGCGGCCGCGGCGGGGGCAGAGCCCGACTCTTCCTCCCGCCTTCCCAGCAGCAACTGCCGTGAGAACGGAAAACCCTGGGTCGGTGGGCTTCGGTCTTCTGCTGGCCGCCTCTCGCGCGGTTCCCCACCGTAGGACCGGAGTGGGGAGTGCGATTCAGAGCGGGTTTCGGCAGCGCAGGCGGCTGTGCTCCGATTGTTCATGCCCCTCTGCATACGCAGCGGGACCGGCACAAGCATAGGCACGGCCCAAAGAATTTGTCTCCGGAGAAAAAGGGACAAAAGCCTTCAGGAGATCGGGAAACTTTTTTTTCCCCCCATTTTCCCCCCATCCTCATTTCTCTGTTTACACCACATGGGGAGCTGGCCCTCCGGTCCTGTGTTTCCTGTGCATTTACGCTTGTATTTATCTGCGTATCTCTAGGTGCTTTTTAAAATTTCTTTCCTTCCTTCTTTCTTTCTTTCTTCCCCCCCCTTCCTTCTTTACCTTGATAAAAGCGATACATCCTCCCCCCCCCCTTTTCCTCGTCACCCTTCGGAAAAGTTGTTGTGCAAATGAAAACGGGCCTTTAATCCATCTTGATACACTATTTTTATTTTAAGTTTGGCTACCTCTATGAGCACGTAAACAAAACTTCTTGTTGTAAATGCTGTCTCTTAAATTCCTCATAATTATACCACTGGTCCTATTGATTCAAGATTCTGTAGGAGAAATGCAACCTAAAAGCGCCTCGCCATTTAATTTCCATTAAATGGAAAAAAGATCAGCTTAGGATTGTAAATAAACAGGACTTGCCTATGGATGCTTTTATTGACTCAACAGTGTTGACAGCAGACGAATGCACCAGGAATTGCAAATAGGAGAAAAATCAGAGTCGCTGAAACTGCAAAACTTAAAACAACGAGAAATGTAGAATAAGCCGGCTACATTTTTTTCTGTTCTTTGCAGGCAGTTAAATAGAAAATACCCCGGTGAGAAGCAATTGAGCATAGAGTGTATTCTGATTCACTTTAGCAATGCTAGAGGTTGTGGCTGCCTGCTCAGCCCAGGACTTTTAGCCCTTATCCTTGAATCAGGCTTTCCCTGGGTTTCGAGCAGAATAAACGGAAGCAGAGGAATATTCACAACGCACTAGGGAACGTAAAAAATATTTATTGCCTTTTTTAAAAAAATAAATGTTCAACGGCAATGTACCCTTAAGTACTGACGGTGAAAGGACCAACACTTTAAAGATAATTTTGGCTTTCGTATAGAAAAGGACTTTAAGTTTCGAGCTGCGAGAAGTGCTGTGTTACACCATCGCCTTTTTGAAAATTATTGTATTGGTAACGCTGCATCCCCGGGACGGGACCTTCCTCCGGTCCTGCCGCAGACCTTAGGGAATATATCTGTGCACTGGAAAGTATTTAGACAGATATCCTGCAGAACACAAAATGAGGATCCTGTGCGCTTCTTTGCCGCTGCAGACCGGTCCTTGCAGCTTTCGGCGGAAGCCAAGTGTTCGGGGAGCTCACACAGACACGGTTCTCTCCAGGCCCGCGGTGTCGCTGGGACAAACGCCTACCGGGGAAACGGAAAGGCGTTGCTCCTGTTTTTCAAACCACAGAGCAGGGAAACGCTCTCCCTCCCGCCCCACCATGCCCCGCTCGCTGTTCCCTTTCAAACCGCGACCCCTCTAGCTCTGATTCCGCTGGGTGCCATCCCCCCTAAATGGCCTTCCCCTGGCGCCGGCCCGTAGCGGGGACAGCGTAGACCGGGTGCCTGGCTTGGCTTAGCTTCCCTCTGCAGGGCGCTGAGGGAAGGTGGCCGGGTCGGGCCGGGCCGGAGGGTCCACTTGGCTTCGCTCCGGGCTGGGGCGGGGCTGTGAGCGGGCGGGCGCGGGGTCGAGCATTCGCCGTGCCCTCGGCGGCGATGGTGGCCGGTGTCTCAGAAGGGTTGTGCTGTTGTTTTGTCTCCCGGCGCGATGCAGGCTCCAGCACCAGGCGATAGGACAGAGCGGCATGCGGTCGCTGGCAGAGCCCGGCTGCCCAACACACAGCTCGGCCGAGTCTCCGTCCACGGCGGCCAGCCCGACCACCAGTGTCTCCAGTTTGACAGAAAGAGCCGAGACAGGCACCTCCATCCTCTCGGTAACCTCCAGCGACTCGGAATGTGATGTATGATATCGGAAAACAAACAAACAAACAAAAAATCGAAATCCAAACAGCCAAGCACCCTCTCCCCGACCCGAACAAAACAAACCGAGGCAACCTAGAATCAGGACACACACCCGCATGCACGCATACACACAACCAGGAAGAGAGAAAAGGCCAAACCCGACCCAAATATAATAGCAAACAGACAGGGATCAGAGAATCCACCACCGCCACCGTCAGCCAACACCACCACCAAGAGATGGAGCTAAAACTTCAACAGTCACAAACGCTGGTGCTGCAGCTGGGAGGGAGGGGGGATGGGGGACGGGAAATAATAATAATTATATATATAAAAAGGAAAAAAAGGAAAAGATAAAAAACAAACAAACAAAAGTGACAATTGTATTCTTTTTAGGACAAGCACGATTTCTCCTTTGCGCTTTTCCATGGACGCATTTCACCCACTTGCATGATGATGATGATTAAATTTGTATCTGGGAAAAAATATTCTCTATAGTAAAGGAAAGCAAACAGAAACCAGACAAACAAACGCAAACTCCGATCGAATTTGTACAAAAAGCAAAAATTAAAAAAAAAAATTAAAAGGAACTCCTTGAAGAGGGAAATAGCAAATGTTTATCACCTTTTTGTTGGTCCTATTTCCCTCTCTCTTTCTCTCTCCCTCTCCCTTTCTTTCTGTTTTTTTTTTTTTGTTTGTTTGTTTGTTTTGTTTCCTTTTTAAGTCCAAGTGATGGTCCAGCCAAGATGCAATTTTCTGTTTTTTTGTTCAGCTGACAATCATTTTATTCGTAAGCACCTTTTTTTCTACACTTCTGTCACTGCCTGTGTGGGTACTGGTTATAAATGTGGAAAAAGAATAGTTATGACTGTAACAGATTTTTATTTTTATTTCAAAATTTTATATGAATTATGTATATCTTAATGATGCGGTCATTTCCCCAGTTTGTAATATATGTGTAGAAATGCTTGTATATGATATTTGCTCTACTCTTTTTTTCTTCCTCCCCCCACCTTCTCTATCTCACTCCCACCCTTTCTCTCTCTCCTTTTATTTTCCTTGACTCGGTGTTCCTTGCACAAACTTAGCTGTCAAGATTTGACATGCTAAGTTTTCAAAGGGACCTCAGCGATAGAAACAAAACAAAAAAGAGAAAAAAAAAGCTTAGGGTGCAACAGTAGTTATCTTATGCAAAAGCTATTTTGAGTATTTCATAGCAGCTTTGGGGGGGTCTCTTCTTAAACTCCACATAGGACGCTTAAACTATTGTTTCCTTAACTGCGTGTTTATCTATATGTACAAACTTTCTAAATCAAATACAGTATTCCATTTTCTTATCTACCCAGTGATGTTGGTGTTTTTGTTCTACACGGAACAACACGCCCTCCCTGTGGGCACCTCTCTTCTCGCCCTGCCCCGCCGCGGTTCCGCGGGAGCGCAACACTGCGCGACCTTTGTGCCACCGCCGGCCCTTCACCTTCCCCGGCTCGGCCGGACACCCTGGAGACATTCTGGGGGTACAGAGCGATCCTGCGAAGAGGCTGCGGGTGGCAGTGGGGACACTGAACTGCGATAGCGTGGCGGCGCTGGACGCGTGGCACAACCCTCAGAGTCAGTTCTGCCGTCGCGGGCTCCAGCGTTTTCCCCCCATCCTGGTCCTTTTTTGTTCACTGTGAGCTGAAAGGCTTCCCCCCTGGCCGCCTCTTTGCAGGGCCAAGTGTCTCCAGAGAGCAGTTAAGACATTTCGGGATTTGTTTTGTAGCTTTAAATAAAAACAAACCCGTAAACTCTTCGCCCTAAGCGGCCTGCAGCTCCTCCCCTCGAATCTGGAGTATATTGTAATGTGCTGAAAGAAGCCTTTATTTGCGCGACTAACAGAATTTCAGCATTTCCTCCCCTCCCGATTTCCCCCCCCCCCTTTTTTTTTCTTTAACTTCTTTTTTTTTTTCTTCATTAAAGTTTTGCTTTGCCCTGGGCGGATTATTCAGCCACGAATTAACAAGAGGTAAATTCTAAACTTGTTTTTACTTGAAAATACAATTTTGAAACTTAACAAGGATTTAGGGAGAAACGTGTCTGGAATTTCTTGACCATTTCCAAACAAATTAGGACTTCCGATCTACCTTTGTGTTGCTTGAGTGTTTTTTTTTCTCCTCTTTCCTCCTCCCCTTTTTTGGGAAAATCCTAGTTAGGTTTACGGAAAGCCTCAGGAAGCGTCTGGGTTTCCCCTTGCATTCCCCTCCGCCGCAAGAGGCTACCTGGGGATCTAGGAGAACCTCGTAGAGTGTGAGATCTTAGAGCAAGCCACTAATGGGTAATTTTAAGGAATAAGCCGATGTGCAAATACGTCCCTTTGATGCAAATTACCTTCTGAGCTCCTGAGGAAAAGCCGCGCGTGTGAGCTGAGTGAGCGCATAATGGACGTGTCCCTACGTGAGACCCCTCCTAACTGGGGCAGAAAAGAATTTCCGCGCTGGCCCTGCCGATCGCGGAGACTCGCGTAGAGATCGGGGGATGGGGGGCGGAATTTCTCCTCCGTTTTCCCGTGTCGCGGGGAACGACAAGGATGGCCGAGGCAGCAGCGCCCGCCCCGTCGGTGTTCGCCGCCCCGGTCCTGCAAGCTTCGCACAGCGCGCGGCTCCGCAATGGGGTCTAGTCATAGGGTCTCATCACTGCGCCGTTGCCAACACTAGTGGGAGTTCAAAGAGAGTAACTCCCGGTTGTACGAAACCAGAATGGACGGGAACTGCTTGAGGGTGGGAGAAGCACACACAATAGGGCTGTCGTGTTCCGCGTGGGTTGGAGAATGGGGTCGTAGATGGACCTAGCTATTCCCTCCCCCATGTGGCTTTTAGAGGAGACAAATATTGCACAGGAGGGGATGAAAGGCTCCCCAGTGGCCGGCATCCTCGTGCGAGTCTCACGCTTGAGCTTTGGCTTCTATTTTTCTCCCTCACCCCAGCAGCGAGGCAGGGGAGAGGTCCTTATAGGAAAAAATCCTGGCCCTTCCAGTTACTCTCGAGGTTTGGATGAGAAGGAGTTATTCGATATCGGTACATTGATTTTAAGGGCAATATTTATGCTCCTCGATGGTAGGAGTGTCGTTCTCATTTTACTTTAATTTTAATGGGATTTAATATGCGAAAGAATCCAGAGACAGCAAAGTCTGTAATCTTTTTTTTTTTATTCTCTTTCTTAATTTTCGCATCTCAAAGCTGCAGCCAGAATGCGTCAGGCCAGCAGCAGTAATCTACCTCAGCTGAGCTTCACACTGATAGGTTTGAATTTTTCTTCCCTCTGATTAAACCTCCAGATCACCCCATTGTGCCATGGCAGCTAGGGGAGGCCAGACATCGCCTTTAGTATCACCCCACCCATACCCGATCTCAGTCTCTTGCCTCTTGGGCAAGACTCTTGCTCCCATGCCATTTGCTACCCCACCCCCATCCCTGAAAAGTTACCGCTTTGGCCGGAGCTGGAGGGGCGAACTGCCCCCGGCTCCGCTGGGGATTGTCCGCCACTCCCCACAGCCCGCGGGCCTTTGTACGGAGCGGTTGGGGGACACACATGCATTCTGGGGGGCGTCTGTGCCTGCGAGGTTTGGGGGTGCCAAAGATGCAGCTAATGATATGCAGTTTCAAAGCCATGTTCCGTAATGGGTAAATGATGTTGTTTTAGGATTTGCATTAAAAACCTGAATGGCTGATTGAGGTGTAAATCTATGAAAAGCTGCGTTTAAGCCCTTTCACCCACTAAGTCCATCTGCCCCGAGAAGATAGGGCCTATCGAGCCCCGTCAAACTGGAGGGTTGTCTCCTCCCTGCCCCTGGCCTAGCATTATCGACAGCCCCTCTCCAGCATTAGTTTATTATCCGTGCCGAACTCGGCCGTTGATTAAAATGAAATTACTTGGAAGGTAAAGTGCGTTTGATCAATATTTAAGGAAAAGCCGAAGGATGGGAGGCAGATGGCCGGAGCCCAGCAGCGCATCGCGCTGCCTTCCCTGGAGCTGGCCATGGCGGCCCCACTCCCCGACCTGCGCCGTCCCACACCACCGCCTTCCGCCCGCCGCCTCGGGGGCACGGCCACGCCCCACCCGTCGGAAGTCGGGACAAGACCGGCTGGTTCCGGGAGCAAATTGGAGGCTATAATTTACCCCCGACCCACGCTGCTCATCCTCTCGGCATGGAGCTATACCGCTGCCTTCCTCCCCAGCGAGCTTTGGTTCGCGGCTCCCCTGTCGTGCGTGCAAACTGGCGGAGGAGTCTGGAGACCACGGAAATAACCTGTCTCGATCTCTCCCCGTTGTCGCTGCACAAGGGTCCTCATGAGCCCTTTAACGTGTCTGGGTGTCCTTTGTGTGACTGCTGGGCCGCAACTGCAGCCTGCCTTCCGCGGCCAGACTTGGACTTCCATCCTCCCCATCTCTCTCTGCCCGATCAATTACAGCTGCCTTTTCGAGGAACTTGAATCTGTTTGCCCGTTGCCCTTAATTTTTAGCATCCCCAGATGAGGTTACTGCCCTGGCCCGAACTGGAAAGAAATATGGACGTTGGTGCCCTGGTATTGCTCTGATTTCTCCGGTTAGCTGAGCACAACTTTCCATTCGTGTTTATTCATGCAGTTTCTTATTGAGCTCCACATTGCACTGGCCTGCATTCCGCGTGCAAGGCGAGGATAGACAAACATTGCCTCTTTCTGGAGCACACACACGCACACGAGTGTGTGCAGGCTGACTCAGACATACACACAGATGCGAATCTAAAATGCAGAGGGCACCCGTGGCTTGTAGCTGCGTCACCACCCTGCAGAGAAACCTCATATACAGAAGTTTGTATGTGATATATGAAAAAGGGGAAAATGAACCAAACCACCCAGTAGCAAGCAGACCAAGGGATGGAGAAAGCAAGGAGGCAGAAGGGGGATGCAGGGGAAGAGAAAGAATTGGAAAGAAAAAGCATGGAGGGTATTACTGACGATAGCACTAAATATTCTATTCTGGCACGATAATGGTAAAAGGCAGGGGCTGTCGGGACACACCTACGATTAAATGATAGCAAACAGATTTGTGTTGCTCTGTCTGAGGGAGGGACGGCTGTGAGGTTTTGTTTTCACCTCTGTTTTTTTTTTTATTTTGGAAGAAAGGTGTTTTCAGACCAGGAGGCTTCAAAGTGGCTTGGCAAATCGAGATCTGCAAGAGAAGAAAGATGCGAAAGAGTAACGAATTAAAAAAAAAAAAAAAGTAAATATCTGGAAGTGCGTGGTTAGAATTGCCTCGTTCTAAGCGAGGGGAAGTGGTAGGATCGGCTCTGCCTGCGGCAAGCAAGTCCTCTGCAGAACAGGTCGAAAAAGAAAGAGAAAACTGCATTGAAAGTGAAGATGTACAGTGTCTAACCAGGCTGATCCTGACTTTAATTCCGGTCCTGGTTATTAGAGGCAGATTTAGCTCTACTGCAAATATTTGTTTTTTGTGTCCCCACATCATTAAGGGAAGTTCACTTAATAATAAGATCAATTAAAGAGTATTTTTCAATAAGTGGAGGAAAAATCGCTTTCCTACTAGAATAACTTCTTTAGCAATACCTGACAACAATAAAGTGGTGCGGCAGTTTACCAGAACACACTTTTCCACCCGAGCCTAGAGTGTGTCTGCTTGCGTGGGTGTGTAAACATCTGTAGATGGGTGAGTACATACGTCCATGAAGTGTGGCTGATGGGATGGAGTTGATGTCATGATGTCCACACATGCACTCATATATATATATATATGTGTGTGTGTGTGTGTGTGTGTGTCTGTATAAATGGGCACACACACACATAGACAGATGCATGTACTCAGATTAAAGTAGCCTTTATAATATCTTGTAGAACACTAAATATTCCATTTTAATATATAAATGGGTCAGTAATACAGTTCAATAGCGTTGGAGGTGTCTGTATATTCTCTCTCTTCAGTCTGTGATAAAACATTCTTTAAGACTATTGGGATTTTACACTGTAATTCTATTAAATAGTAATTGAAGGGTCACGAGAGGCTATGATACAGGATCAGCAGTGTGTAAGCCATCCGTTTGAACTTTAATTTGGAATCACAGGCAGATGGGATCACGGCCTCTTTGTGGTGCTTGCAGATTTAAAACTAGCCGGCACATGGAGGGGAAAAGAAAAAACCAACCAAACAAACCAACCAAACAATCTGCAATGCAGATTCATTCATTAAATATGAAAGGTTGGTGCTAGAGAGGATAAACGTTTAGCGATTTAGGTATAGAGAAATCTACTTCACTCCCTTCATTTCCCTCTTACTATAACCCCCAACTATCTCAGTTACTGATTTTATATTGTTATTACAAATAACTTTCCTTTATATCTCCGGTGGCTGTAAGTGTACCTGAATGACTTATTTCTACCTGCACCAGTCTATCCGCGAAATTTTTATTTCACTGTCAGTCAGGGGGAAAGACAGCTTTTATTTATTTATTTACTCTTTCTCAGCTTCTTCCTTGCACCTCTTCGGACTATTTTCAAAACTCTATTGGTAAGGTTTTTGGAGCCAGGCTCCGCTGTATGGCTGTGGACAGGGCAGAGCAGGAGAGAGATGTCTGCTGTATAAAAAATTGGGAGGGGGGCGGGGGATTGGGGGGGGGGGTGGGTGGGAGAGGGGCGGGGAATAAAAGAAAGAGTATTATGTGAATTGATCAGCCTGAGACAGGAGGCGAGGGATAAAAGCCACATTCTGTGGGTGCTGCAGCTACGTGTTGCGGGGATTTGCCGAGGCGGTCGCAGTTGCAGGTGCCCGTGGGACTGAGTGTGTGTCCGTAGGTGCATGTTGGTGAGTTCCTAGGCCTGTGGACGTTTCATTTCCAGCTTATCTGAAAACAAAGACTTTTCATCTGCAAGAGTCAAATCCGGCTTCCCTCCCATCTTCCCTGGCTGTATCGTATTAAAAAGGAGCTTTCATTGTTTATTTCTAAATATTTGTGAAGCAGACAGTGTATGGGTTAACCTAATTAACACATCCATACTGTATATTCATGGACCAAACGGTACGGCGAAATTCTAATGCGATCGTTGAATGTGATAGTCATTTCTGTGTTACAGGAGATTACAGCAACACTGGAGCATTTCCAGATTGTAGATGGTTTTAGACGTTGAATTTCCAGATGAGTATTTACCATCATAACTAATTTAAGACCATTATTAAATAGAAATTCTCAGCAGGGCTCTTTAATGATGGAACACGTTACTAATTACAGAGTTTACGCTCTGTTTTGGCTAAGCAGTCTAGAGGGATGGGATTGTGCTCTGCATGCAAAGCCAATATTACTAACGAGGAGGCATCGTACCCCTAACATTTCAATCATATTATTAAAGCTACTTCAGCGCTAGGAGATAGCAAAAAGCATTTTGTTTAGCAGGCTCCCATGCTCTGGAAACAGAGAGCAGGTCCCAGCTTTGCCTCCACATGCTCCAGGCGGTCCGGCGGCCGGCGGCGGGGCTCTGAAGCAGGGCCGCCCAAGCTCCTCGCCGCCCTCCGCGCCCCGGGACTCGCTCCCCACCGCCCCTGCCCTGCTGGAGCCGCCCCGTTGCCCTCCGCGCCGGCAAGGTCTTAAACTGAGAGAGCATCTTAGTAGCGTTACCCACTCCCCGCAAAAGCCACGGACGCACATGCACACACACCGGGCTGTGAGTGTAGCCGCGTACAGACATCCCTGTAAACAAAGCGCATGCAGAAATAGTTTTGACGTTTCCCCCGCTCTGCCTCCCCCTCTCCGGGACATTGTCCTCTGCATGTCCCGGGAAGCGGCCGGTGCGTGTCTCACGGAGGACGCCGACGCTGACGTCGAAGCACGAGGATGCAGATCTGCGCCACGAGATTCGAAATAAATAAACAAACCGGGAAGAGGTGTGCTAGACTGCTGGAGAGGGCCCATGGAGGCAGCCCCCGCGCCGCCCTCCCCGACAGGAGCGGGGAAGGGAAGCACAGGGCGGTCCGCCTGCTGGTTGAGCCCCTACTCCCGCGCCGCTGTCCTCTGGGTCAGCCCGCACGTGCAGGGCTGGCACTCGCCTGCCCTAGCCATTTCTTTGGGAATACAATAGTCGTGGGGACAGAAGGCGCAAGAAGATGCATGGCTTATTTACTCATCTCAGATGTGGCCCACCTAAAATTACATTTAGTTTTCCTGACAATGGCAATTTTCCTTTTACCCACTCCCTTCCCATCCCTCCTACTCCCTCTCTCTAGGTTATGGAGTACGCTGTTCCATTCAGACTCGGTGTCAATACCGCAGTTTCGTTGCCCTTGAAAGGACGATAGACGGTTCTCAGCCTATTTTCATTCTCGCTGTCGATTAATGTGTTTGATCTGGACAATTAACGAGCACCGAAGACAGGTTTGCAATAACCTGCTATTACCTTCTGTGGCAGTTTTGCCCGAGCAAAGACTTTTTGGATTGGTTCGCTCTGTCTGATTTTAAAAGGTGCAGCATCTGTTCTCCTACAAAACTACAAAAGCACACACACACACACACACACACACACACACACACATATATGTTCAAACACAGGAATACAATTCCTCTTCATACACACACAGGTATTTGCAAGTGCAGTTGCACATTCCACCGTCTCCTGCCGTCCCCCAACCTGGCTTTAGAGAACACAAAAATCGAGGAGGCACTAAAACACAGACAAATGGCCATAAGCTCGAAAGGTTTTCCCTTCTCTTTTAAAGAACCCCTTCATGCCATGTAAACAACAATCTGAACATAAAAATCTTCGGATGGATTCGAGGGAAATTAAACTGTCTCCCCCCACTGCGTGCTTGTGAGCGAGTCAGACTGTGTTAACTGTTCTAAATGGATTCTCTCGGTTTGTCTACTTATGTGTTTTACTGCGGCGTGTCTTGTTCAATAGCGCAGGATGTGGCACTCGGTATCAACGTGACCGCCCTTCTGGGGCCTCGCCGCTTCCCGGTGTTAAGAAACTTCCACCTCAGCGCCGGGCCCCTCAGCGCCCCGCGGCTGCGGCCCCCATGCGGGGAACTGCGCCTGCTGTTTTGGGGGTCTCCATAGGGGCGGCTTATCCCAAACCTGGGGGTCCCCGCTCCTCTAGGCAAAACCAAGCAAAAAGAAAATTTTCGAGGTGGACTTGCATCCCCTTGGACACACTGGCTAGGATTCTCTCCATCAACTGCCCTACTCCCGCGGGGGTACAGCCCACCGTGGCGGGGGAAGGTATGATGCCCCCGGGGCCTGCAGTCGCTCCCCACTGACCACCTGCCATGAGCCGAACCTAGTCGTGCCGAGCCCAGCCCAGCCGTGCTAGGGTCCTGGCCGCGGGTGTCTTGTCCCTCGCGGGTCCTTCCCGACCCACGGCATCCCGGGCGCCGCGTCCCCGCCGCGCCGCTCTCCCGCCGCCACCGACGGTGCCTCAACCAGTTTAGAAACTGACTCATTCCGTAAATAGTCTTTGACGTCCCCACAAAGCCGCCCTTCGAGAGGAGTTTATTAGCACGGAGACATTAAAACAGATGTCATGTTAGCTTCTCCGTGACATTTGGGTGACATATCTCTCCCGATGAATTGCTAATTGTCTTCCCGCCCGCAGTAAACATCCCGCTCCATTGTCTGCTCTCAAGGGAGTTTCTGTCGCAAAATATGGTCATTCGTGGAGAACAGACCTCTCCGTGCGCCGCCTCGGCCCCTGCCTCGGCCCCTACCCCGGCCCCCTCGGCCGCACAGCTCCCCCTCACTCGCCCCTCAGTGCCTGCCTGCCTCTGCTGCCCCCCGGCAGGAGCCAGGGCCCTTTCCCCGCACCTGGCGGTGCGGCAGGCCCCCCTGACAGTCCTCTGTCCTCCGCTGCCACTCCTCCGGTCTCAGCGCGCCCCTCAAGGATCCGCTTCCCTGGGGATCCTTGGCTTAGCCCGAACCGGCTTGGCGCTGGCCCCAGACTCTTTCTGCCGGTCTCTCAGACCTCAGTCCCGTCGGAGGAGTCGGGAGGTCGTGAGGAGAGCGCCGCTTTCCCACCTCCTCTGCCCTTCTGGCGTAACACCCTTCCCCAGCTCCACCGAAACGCTTATTTTGCTGGAAAAAAAAAGGGGTGTGTGGCGAGGTGCGCGGAGACTACCAGTTTCGAGCAAAATCAAGGCATGGCGGTGGCATATGTCAGTTTCGGATGTGAAAAGCAGAGGTTTGCAGCACCGAGCCTTCTCTTCCTTATTCCCTTGTGGAGGCTTTCGGAGTGAAACTGTCTGAAGGCCTCGAGAAGATAAAACAGAGCAGCCCTAAAGTAGAGCTTTGCAGCTGAGTGGCTGACTGAATCCGTCTTACCTATATACGCAGGGTTTCATATTCATAGCCGTTGTCTGTACATTGATACATAATCTCTTGTCCCTGTTAATTCTCAATAGATGCAGAGATACCTAATCCTCCCAAGCAGATAGACAGGAGCAGATTACGTGAGTGCAATCTATCTACCTATATGCCTGTGTTCCCCCACACACATATATACACCACCGACAGCTGTAAAGAGATTTCACAGCGTTTTCTTCCACAAGACTACACAAAAGTTGGCAGACGCAGAGCCCGATGCCTTGTCTGCCAGATGCAGAAAAATTCGGTAAGAATAAACATGTAGGCATCGCTCACATATCTGAGGCTACCTGGTGCTTTAGTTTTTGTGTACCGAATCCACTTCCTCTCCCTTTCCTTTCCCACAGTGTACTCGAGTTCTACACATGTATGTGCAAGCTTTTCTCAGAGAGGAAAATTACTGAAAGAGGGAAAGGGAGTAGAAGATTCAGGTAGTTCCATATTTTTTTTTTTTTTTAAACAAAACAACAACCATATACCCACCTGCACAAAAAAACAAACGAAACCAAACGAAACCAACCAACCAAAAAACACCAACTACTCCACCCCTCCAAAAAAACCCACAAAAAAATCTAAAAAACAAACCCACCAAAAAACCCTAAACCAAAATAAATCAAAACCCAAACAAACCAAAACAACCAACCAACCCTAAGCAACCCCCCCAAACCCTGACAAACAAACAAAACCCCTCAACAACAGAAAACAATCCAAAAAACCAAACCAAAACAAAGCCCTCAAACAATCACACAAAGTTTCCCAATACAACAAAACAGTACTGGAAATTATTTAGCTGCTAGATAAAGTGACCTGTTTGTCATCAACTGAGACATGATTTTGATTACTCGGAAGCATGCCTGTCCTTAACGCCAGCCAGCATTTGCAGCGAGAGCTACCTGGGCTATGCAGATTTTTAGCACAGATGTTTTTTGGGTGTCAGTCGTCAAACAAAGCGGCCTTGGGTTACCTGCTAAATCTCACCCCAAGTGTGCCTAGATCCTGCCCATCCCCAGTCTGGGGCGATGACGCTTGTAGGCCAGTACCCGTCCCAACTAGCTGCTCTAACACCGTGGTCTGTTGAGTTTGTAAATGTCGCTTAGTATCTGTCCGCCGCCGCGAATGAGGACACTTTGCAGCCACTCAGGGGGGGCACGGCCTCGGCTTGGCAGGAGTGGCTCGGCACCCCTGGCACCCCTAGAACAGTGACCCCGCAAAGGAATGGCCCCGCCGGCCGCACCACATTGCAGCCTGCCAGCCGCAGCTCTGTGCAAGTGGGGACACTGCCTCCGGAGCGAGAGAGGGGATTTGGGTGTTCAAATGTCACCTCACTCCTCCTTGGTCAGTATTAAACATCATGGTCTTAAAAATGAGGAGAAACCACTACCGTCATTATAATAATAATGCACTTCTTGAACCTCCGAGTCTCTTACAGCGGGGTCGGTCGTGACGACGAAACTCTTAGCTCTAAAATCGGATTCCTCCCACCTGCGACTTCCCCATGTCTTGATGTCCTGAAACTGTCCGTCCTGTTTGCAATCTTTTTCTCCCCCCTTTTCTTTTCCTTGCTATTTGCGATACAATACACATTGATTCCCGCAAGAATTATCCCGGGTGATTTACTCCTGTAAGGACTCTTCCCGAAAAATTGTACCTTCACTCCTCCCCTGCCATTCCAATGATCAAGTTGTCTTCTTGACTAGAAACTATAATTTTCGGGGGACACTCGGGACTTTGTCAATGAATCTGAGCGAGTAGAGGAAGGTAGCCCATGCTCCCTTGCCAGAATTTTCCCCTTCATCTATTGACTTTGCCTTAGGTCAGTGAAGTCTGTGGGTTTTCACCTGGAGGTCCACATCAAATGTTGAAGAATCCTAGAATTTTACACCTCCCTACTGCGGCTGTGAATGAGTCAGTAGCTCACTCGAGAACTGCCATTTATCAGAGAGGAAACAGCTTATTGCAGACAATCAGGGATCGTGTATTAGGGAACAGCTTCCTGCGCTGTATTGTTCAGGCTGATGCTCATTTCTCTCATTACAAAATCGAGATACTCCTCGGTCTCATGCAACATCCTAACGTTAGATCTCGAGAAGGAAAAGTCCGAAAAAGTGAAGGTGACAAGCTGGAAAATACAGGCAGGAAAGAAACCACATCATCTCTCCAAAATAAAAACCTTACCACCAAAATAAAGCACCAAATGGACCACAAATCTATACGTAATCGATATTGATTTGGAACCAATCTGTTCCTCTCTGGCTGTGTGCGGATCCAGGGCTGCAAGTGCTTGTGATTACAGAGAGCAGGAGGGTCATTTTCTAACAAGGGTGCTCACTGTATCTGAGCTCCAAATTATCCAGAAAGGACAGATGGCCCTTCTGATATTATAATGAGAGTGGGGAGCGATTATCAGTCGGAACCAAAAAATGATGCTCTGTTGACATATTTTCACAGTTCGGAAATCTGTGCTTGCACTTCTGCCTTGCTTCATATCCCCTCTTTGTTTAATTTAGGCATCATTTGGAATTTTGGAGGGATGTTTGAAATCTGTTCATTTGTCTGTAAACCTCTGCTTTCTCCCAATCTATCTATCTAGGACATGTAGACAAAAGTCAAAGGAAAGCAAAAGGTTACTTCATAGAAAATCTTAAGCCAAATTATATATATATATATATATATATTATTTGCCATTAATTAAGAAGTCCAGCTGCCTCCTGGATGCCTAGATTTGTTTGCTTCTTGGCAGTTTTCTGGAGATGTTACATTCCATCTCTGCAGTTACTGCAGTAGGTGATGAATTTGCCCAGATCTGAGCTTCATTTGAAAAAAAAAAATAGCAAGTGTATGTACATATTTGAGTGTTATATTAGTACATGAACTATTTTTTTGTTTGTTTTCAGAAGGGTCTGTAGCAAAGAGTAAAATAATTTATGGCAGAGAAATGGAATAATGGTGTTCAGCTAAAGGCAAACATAAAGGGAGATATTCCTTTTATTTGCAGGTTGCTGTGACTTTTCAACCTAAAAGCATTGTTAGTTCACCTATCCTGCACAGAAATTGTTACAGAAAAGGGGACCAAGGGAAGTTTAAAAAATATCTCTGATGACTGACAGAAGTCACATCTCCATTTCTCTAAGTCCCTCAGAGGTAACTTGAAATTGCAAAGAAGTTTGGTCAGTACAAACAAATTAAACCAGGGAACTGCTCTGTGGTTACAAGTCATTTCAGTCTCTTATTTGTACTGTAATATTGCATTACCCTCTAATTGTCACATATACTTTTCACTCTCCAAATATGAAAAACAAATATTGAATCCATTTAAAGTTGTAGCACTTCTCAGGTTCACCGGCTGAGTAGGGAAAGCATTTTTAGCGTGTTCTTGCTGCCATCTACTGGTCCCATAGCTCTGAGCCACATCTTCATCCATGAAACTGCTCTATTTTTGCAGCCGAGAAGAAAAAGGTCCACGGCAAACACTGGGAAATGCAGCTAAACAGAAAAGGGCGTGATAATGTCGCCACTGGCACGTCTCCACGTCATTCATTTTAAGCATAGGGAATAACGCCTGTTTTCTTCACTGGAGCTATACTCACTACTTGAAGTTAAGCACATGCACAGATATTTTCAGACTCCAGCTCTAGATGCAAGATTTTACACATGCAAGGCAGTTATTTAATATTTCTGGTTGCTGAGGGTAAGAGATTGCAATTATATATTCTTTGAAGAATAAACATTTGTTTTGCAGGAAAAAAAGAAAAAAAAAGGGGAAAAAAAAAGAGACAGAATAGTTTAGATATTCTGCATCATTACTACTGTCATATTTAAAGACAGATGTTGCCAGTGTTTTCCCTGCTCCCTTTTGTCTCTTCACTGTCTGTCTAAATTCTGCTCTCAGACTGTGTAAGGAAGTGTGCCATTCTACGTAAGTAACAGCGTGGCTTCGTCTTCATTTTGCTAACACTTTCTCTAGAAAGTACTTTGTTTTCATAACAGAACCATTCCCCCTGAAGTATTACCTCATGTTATTGTTTGTTTATTTCCATATGATGACTGATTTGAAATAGTGATATCATCTAGCAATTTGTTGTAGGTTAAGGGAAATTAAGAGTTAATTGGTATAACCATAAAGCAAAGTTCTCCAAAGGCTAGAGAGTCCCAGGGGGAAAGACAATTCGTCCCAGGATATTGTAATCTGTAATTGTATTCATCTGTTTAAGGGAATGCACAGCCAGATACCCCTCTCTCTGCTCTCCAGTTGGGATGTGCACATTGTTATCTCATGGTTTGTCGAGGAGATGGCTTTCTGGCTGGCATGGAATTTCCAGCTATGCCATAGGGCCTGTAGAAGCCTGTGGTAGGGCTGCTCTAGTTGGGGGGGGGGAGGGCAGTTTGACCTGCTCTTGGGCCTGCTGAGCCTGAGGTAGGTGGAGGTTTCTGTAAGGCTCTGGAAGGTTTTGGCCTGGTGGGCCCAGGCAAAGGACTGAGCATAGTTTGTGAATTTATTCCTTCTACCTGAATACTTTTTGCATATATTTGTAACTAGAATTTCCATTTAAACATCCGATCAGTGTGGAGCATTTATTGTTTTACTCCTTGAAAAGGGATAAAGTATTTTTCCGTCCTTTAGCCCTGAGCAGCTCGTTGCTGAAAACCAGGACACAATTTTATCTCATGGAACACACTACCGTATCTGTAAACATTTTCTCAAAGGAATGTGTGCTTAGGAGAAATGGGTAGAGTAATAAATACCATTTCTACTTGTAGATTGCCTGGTCTAAGTCCACTGAAGTCTTAACTAATGGCTTGGGCTACACCTTCCAGGTCCCTGTGATTCCTCCACAACCCACACTGCAGAACAACATATAGTGACTGTCCATGTTCTAAGGCAGCCAAGAAGCTTTGGGCCCAGCAGAAACCTCAGGTCAAGCATCTCTTTACAGAGCTTACCTGCAGGGCATCACACAAAGGGCACTAATTTATCCTTTTAAAAATACTGCAACACTAGTGTTTTCCTGAGATGTTGTTACTCCAAGCAACGCAGAGTATAACCACAGTTAACCACAGTTGTCCATAGAAAACCTTTCTTCTTCTTAAATAAGTCCTAATTCCTTCAACACCTTGGGTTTTACCTTTTGGAAGTAGGTTCCTGAGGTAGTCTTTCTGAGTTACCTTACTGTCTCTGTTCATAATTCTTCCTTACTAGCTTAGGCATCCCTTGGCTCCATGTCATAGCTTCTGGGGCACTGCTCTCCAGAGATCTCCACATAACCGAACTTAAGAACCCGAAGTTTAAAACTTCACTTGGCAGGAGAACACCAACAGCCCAAGTTATGCAATGCTTAATTTGCCCATGCCTTATTCTGAAAAGCCAAAGTAAAACAATATGGTCTCCATGCAAGGAAACTGACTCAGAGAGGAAACATCACACCTATCATCAGTGAATAAATCCCCAACCTACAGATTCCCATCTAGCCTCAAAGTCTTCACTATCTGACAAACCAAACAGTTCTTTGTAAGGACATGCAAAGAACTATAACATGGATTTTGAAATTGGAGATTTTTAAAGTAAGATGAAACACCTTTGCAATATGTCATGAAACATGCACACCCTGGTGACTTCTTTCTGCCCTCTCCGACACACAATGCCTATTTTGGTGGACTTTTCCAAGCAGAGTGATCTAGCATGAGGTGATGTTTCAGGTGCTGAACAACAGTACAAGGTCTTCACAAATTCACAGAAGAGATTATCCATCTCACTGAGGTCTCCAAGTGTGATTCTATCTTTGAGTGATGCTTGTTTCTGTTAAACAATGTGATGCTAGTTGCACCTGTAGGAAGCAGATGACATGTTTTGCCTCCTAAGTGGCTACCTAGCCACCTTGGAAAAGTATCTGGTAACTGCTTTTCTTTTACTGCTGCTATCTGTGCTTGTATCTGTATAGGTTCCATCTCAGCATATATGAATAACATTACTGTACGAAACACAACATTGTATTTCAAAGTATTTAACAAGTCTTCTGAAAATGAGCAGAACATATTTGTTGTGCGTTCTGCTCTGTCAGTGTGACATTCACATGACAGTGATAGCTGCTTTCTCTTACTCTTGCCAAATGCACAAATACACTGCTCTACAGTGCTGTAGCACAGCATATAGTAGCTGCATGAATTTAACCTGTGTGCTGCTCTAAAATACCTGTGCCTCCTAGGTTGAACAGATGGCCATAGAAAATGGTACATGATATCTCTGCTTTAAATGGCTCTCTGCACATGAGAAAGTTATTTTGGGGCAGTATAGCATATGATCATATGGGTCCTCTGTGACTGAGATGCAAACATAGAAAGGAGACAGCTGAGGCATGTTGATGACTTGAGTTGGGGTGGATGAAGAAGGTTTGTACCATTTTGCACATTCTGAATGAATCAGAAATCCTCACACTAGACTTTGTGCTGAGCCTGTTGGCTAGCTTTCATTAAATAAGAGATTTTTTTAAATTAAATTTTATTTTTTTTTTTTTATTGTTAACAGTCCAGAATCCTGTATGAGTGAAGACAGCATGACAGGTTCTGAAAAGCCTGGTGAAAAAAAAAAGTTATTGTTTTTTAAATAATGTTCAGTATATGATACCATGAAACACAATTAGTAGCCTACACATCTTGCTGCATCACTAATTCATAGTTATGCAGTGATTATTTTTTCCCAGACAATTTGCAGTACTTCTAGTAATATGTATGTGGTATTTTGAATTCAATGTCCACTCCTGTTCACTGGAATGAGTAGATTTCGATAGTGTGAGATTTTATTCTGTAGAATTATTAATATTTCAAGCTTTTCTTTCAGGATAAGAAAAAAAGCAAAATTCTGAAATTTTAGACACTCATGAATATCTACATGAGCTACCAAAATCTCCTATTTCACTAAGACTGGAACCTTATTGCAATCTAAATTATAAATCCAAAGGGAAACACATCAACGGCCTAGGGTTGAAATGTTCTTGTACTCTTTGCAAAGAATACTCACATAATTTTCTATAACTGTCTAAAATTGACAAATCAGAACATTTTTATCCAGCTCTAATTATCAGATAATGAGATGGATAGATGGACAGGAAGACTGACTGCTCTGCTGAAACTGATCACTCTTACTATTATGATTTGAGTGCTAAAATATATGTGTGAATTATGAAACAAAGGAACTTACATTCAGTTTAAATAGTATTCAGAGAAAACTACTGAAATATTGAGATCTTAATAACACTTTGAGCACTCCTTCAACCAGATAAAGCACAATGGGATGTATAGGTCTTATTTTTCTTATGTTGTTTTGACAAGAAGAAAACAATATCCTATTTACAGTCAGGCAATGCTGTCTGGTCTTTAAAACTACCATGAGGTTTAGTGAAGAGTTTGCCATAAACCTTCACAGATAAATTGCAACCTTTCCTACTTATACCAAACATCTCTTTGGGAATGGCTCAGGCTTCCCATGTGGATCTGGACTGCTCAGTGTTTACCTGTTCATCTTTTATTCCAGAGATGACATGACTAAGTGCCACCATTCAAAGAATTGCCCGTTTCAGAGACAAGTTCCTAAATCCCTTGTAGAGCTGTGTACCCTGGTGCATAGTTGCTCAAGTGCCTGAAAATTTTTCTTTTTCCTTCAAATTTTATTCAGAGAATTTGGAACACTGTTCAGTCCATTCATCTGAACTGTATCTGGTGAACTACTCTCTGCTTCTTCCATGCTCGTGCCAATGGGAAGCATTAAATGAAGCTTAGCTTTCATAAGCATCTATGTGCTGATTTTGATGCTGCAGACTGGATAGACGAATTCTGTATGAATGCCAGTCTTACTTTCAGAAAATGTTCCATGACCCATCTTTCCTTCAAATATATTAAAGTTACATCTCTTCTGGCCTCCCCTGGCTTCTAGTGGACTAATTTGTTCTTAGCAATCATAAGTGGTTTAGGAAATATTGTGCATTTTAGAGTTGAAGCTTTGACATGATACGTTAGACTCAACTGAGCAATCTGGATAATCGTGTGTTTTATGGCTTTCAGGTGTTCTTGATGCAGCATCAAGGCCCATAAATATTTAGAATATAGAGTATGTGGTGCATTTATTTCTATTTTATGTGGCATTGTTTTTCTTTATTGAAGTTTTCTGTCTCATGTATGACAGCAGCATTTTAGTTTTCAAATTAGATTTTTTTCTCCCTACAGGGTTTATTGTAACAGAGAAGCATTGAGGTGATCAGAAGATGAATTCTATTTTAACACTCATAAACTGGAAGATATCAACAAAGATTAGCTGGAGAAAAATAAAGAAATAATCTATGACAGTGTTGAGAATGATTCCCAGAATTTTAAATACTTGTTAAAGGCTTTGCTGTATTTCACTTCAATAAACATCATGCTCCAGTTACTACTTGAAACCATAGGGGCATTATCCCGTGCAGCACTTATCAATATTTTAACATGTGAAAGTCAAATGATGTTGAAACATTGAACTATATTTCCATCTGTGCAAGCTAAAATGGTACAAATGCATCCCATGTAATAGAATACTACATCCCCAGTTACTTTCTTACAAGTGATACTTGATTCCTCTCTATTTTGTGTAGTTGTTTCCATTGCTCTGATGGTGCCCAAAGGAAGACTGTCTTTTAAAATTAAGATTTATAGCATTTAAGGAGTTTTAACCCATCCTGCTTTAAATCCAGCAGAAACAAATGCTTGGGACATGCTATTAATATGAGTAACTAATTTTCAATTGCCCTTGCCTTGGTACTAAGTCTCTCTGTGCATGTGCACCTTGTGTGAAAATAGGTATTGGTACAAAAACAAAGGCCCTGAAAGTGGCAAGAGCAGGAATGCATAGCTTCTGGAAGAGATTCCAGGAGCTTGTGCCCAGTGTAAAAATAGTGGACATTTTTCATACACTTCTTAGAGGACAGCAAGAGAAGAGGACTGCATGTCCCACTAAATGGTAGCAAGCAATGTGTGTTGGGTTTGGCTGAGCTGGAGTTAATTATCTTCAGAGCATCTTTCTAGTGCTGTGTTTTGCAGTGCTGTGACTGGGTCTTGATAACACACCAGCTTTTTGGGTACTGCTGCACAAGCACCCAGGCTGTGCTTTTCCAACATTTTCCCATCCCAAGAGTATGCTCAGGGGTGGGCAAGATCTTGGGAGGGGACATGGCTGAGCCAGCTGACCCAAACTGGCCAAAGGAGTATTCCATGCCATATGACATCAGCTCAGATATAAGAACTAAGTGGAAGAAGGAAGTGTGGGGATATTCATTGAAGGCTCCTGTCCTTCAGAGAAAACAGTATGTGTGTTAGGGCCCTGCTTCCTGGGAGTGACCAACCACCGTGTGCTGAGGGGAAGTAGAGAATAATATCTCTCTTTGCTTTTGCTTCTGTGTGCAGCCTTTTGTTTGTGTTTAGCATTAGCAAATTGCTTCTATCTTATTAGCAGCCTTTTGTTATATTTTGCCCTCTCCCCTGTCCAACTAAGAAGGAGAGTGAAAGACTGGCTTTGGTGGGTCCCATCCAGGACCAAACCACCATACAATGAAAGGAGGAAGTTGCTCTCAAAGATCGAACATTTCAGCGGAGTTTCTCTGAAACCTCATGAAAGACAGTCCCAGACACCTATAATAAGACCTCCATATACCATGGTTCCAGAGCCCCCTGTGTCAGGCGCAACTGCACGGCTTATCATATTAGACCAATTACTCTGTTTTGCCCTACAGGGTTATGAACCAGAAGAAGGATCACTGTACTGCAGATGGGTGTGACACGGGTGTGACGTAGGTGTGATGGCATGCAAGTGTGAGACTCATGCCAAGTGTTAACGGTATTGTTCAGTGTGTCACTTGAGAGTCTGTACTCCAGGAAGATGTTCTTTTACCAGCAATCCCTTACAGATTAACATAATTGGCATCCCTTCCCTGAGATAGTCTCCTGTTGCTTACATTATTGCTGACAGTAGGGACCTTCTTTCATCTGATCACTGCGTTCCTTTTCTTGGCTTACATCATGTTTGTTTGTTTCATTGCACGTTCTCCTCATTTCTTCTGATTGTCCTACCTGAAGCCTTGGCTTACACTCTCATATTGCCCAACCGTTTGCTTCCTTATTTCTTGGAACTATCTGCAGCTTTACCTTTTCATGGTCACAGGTCCACGTTTCTTGTATGACCTCCTTAATAACAATGCTTGAACTACTGCCTTTTGATATTGCTTTCTAAAATGATTTGATGGCTACCAAATCTACTTAATCTTGAGGCTGCTTTAAGCACTTCTTTCCAGCCTTTTAGGAGTTGCTCATTTAGTCATCATGTTTCTCTCTATAGCTGTAGTCCTACTAGGCTGCAGCATCAAACAAAGCAGACTTCCAGTTCTGCCCATCTTTTCTGTGCTGGTGGAAAGGTGAATTGTTATATTCCAGCATATTTCCACCTGATTTGATGTCTTCCTTTAGATGTTCAGATACACCATTGAGTCAAACATCAAGCCAAAGTAAACAGAAACCAGCTGTAGTTACTTGACCACATGTGGCTATTGCTCCTTTCAGTTTCAACCAGGAGAGAAGCAATTACATAGGCATGACAATTTTCTCTTTGCGCAGTCAAACAGTGTCATATGGCAATCAAATATGTGTTTTGCAGTTCCCTGCTCTCCATCAATGGTCATTTCTCCTCAGTGCCAGTTATGGATGTGCCCAATGAGAAAGTTTCTTTTGTTTTGTGGATTTTCCAGCTTTGCACACTGGCCTTAAATTGGTTTCACTGAACACAACCAAACATCAGTCATATTTTTTCAGGGCTTTGTTGACTCTGCTTTATAATTTTTATTCTTCTTGTATGGATATCTACTGGTAGTGTATTACCATTGTTTAGCAGATTTTCTGGGAATGGATTTCAGAGGGCTTCCCATTCAGTTAGAATTGACTTGGTCCATTAGCCTGTAAGTGGCTGTAAGTGCATCCAGTAGAAGGGATGCAATCATTTGGTCAATATGCTTCTTCTATAGTGTGTGCATTTAGAATACCTTCAGAGCTGGTAAAACTATACAGCAGAAACTGATACATTAAAATTATATGACAGATACATGAGAAGTCCAATCCTAGGCAAGATCTCCATTGCCATGGTATAGTCATGGTGCTGGGAGATAACATGAATCTTTCTGCAATGTTTCACTTAGGCTTGGGATTTCTTGTAGGCTGAAAATTTTCCCTTCTTGCTTTCTATTGGATTCTGACATCTGCATTTTCCATTTGTCCATCTGTCCGACTTCCTATTTTTCTTTAACTAGACTACCAACAAAGATCTTGTTCAGCATCTCTGTTGGTGACATGGACAGTGGCGTTCAGTGCACCCTCAGCAAGTTTGCTGATGACACCAAGCTGTGTGGTGCAGCAGACATGCTGGAGGAAAGGGATCTATCCGGAGGGACCTTGACAGGCTGGAGAGGTGAACCCATGACAGCCTCATGAGGTTCAACAAGACCAAATACAAGGTCCCACTTCTGGGTCGGGGCAATCCCAAGCAGCGATATAGGCTGGGCAGTGACTGGCTTGAGAGCAGCCCTGAAGAAAAGGACTTGGGGTTGCTGGTGGATGAGAAGGTCAACATGAGCCAGCAGTGTGTACTTGCAACCCAGAAAGCCAATCACATCCTGGGCTGCATCAAGAGAAGCATAGCCAGCAGGTCAAGGGAGGTGATTCTCCCTCTCTACATTGCTCTTGTAAGACCCCACCTGAAGTACTGTGTCCAGTACTACTCCAGAAGTACTGGAGCCCCTATTACAAGAAGGATCTGGATGTGCTGAAATATGTCCAGAGAAGGGCCACGAGGATGATCATAGGGCTGGAGCACCTCTCCTATGAGGACAGACTGAGAGAGTTGGGGCTATTCAGTCTGGAGAAGAGAAGGCTCTGAGGTGACCTTATTGTGGCCTTCCAGTATCTGAAGGGGGCATACAAGAAAGCTGGTGAGGGACTTTTTTGGATGTCGGGTAGTGATAGGACTAGGGGGGATGAATCCAAGCTAGAGGAGGGTATATGATGATCCTTGAGGTCCCTTCCAATCCTAACAATTCTATGATTCTACCTGGGCAGTGCTGTTCTCTGTCATTACTGTGACCCCTTCCCAGATGGTTCATCTGCTCTCACTGTTCTCATTAATTGCTTCAGGTTTGTATCTTCTTGTATTCCTTTCTATAAGCTGTGACACAGAGTCCCAGGAAACATGGTGGTAGGAAATGATGGCAGCAAATGGGCATATCCAACATCTCTGAGAACTCTATAAAGATTATAGTGGTTACCAGGATCCACCAAGGAAAATGGTTCTATCATCAGCAGTTTAGCAGGCAATACTTTAATGGAGACACTGGACCATTGTGAAAGAATTTGATTTTTTAAACTTTTGCATAGATTACCAGTAGATGAGTCCCCCAAAAGACCAGATCAAGCATTTGAGTTTCCAAGATCAACCAAGGTTAAGTGTGGAGAATATGGGGTTTTCTGGGAAGGAGGTCTGGCTTGGGATTTGTAATGTACATGATTAAAACAATGTTAGCTCAACAGTAAAATCAATCTTTGATCATCTTTTGATTGTAAACAATAAATAAATGTTTTTAACCAACACTGGAGCAGAGATGTGATACCTAGATGTCCACTCTTTGGTGTCTGTCAAGAAGCTGGATTCAGAGGTAAATAATGCCAAGTGAGATGTGTGACACTGATGTAAAATGTTCCATACTTGAGGCTCACATGACTCTGGCTTCTGTCAGTTATCTGCTGCACAATTGCTCTTGCCTTCAAATTTACAAGTGGCTGCTATTTATCACCTTTTTAAAGTAAGCACTAAAGGTACTTGTTAGACATTATAATTTATCCCAGTGATTGTGCAATAATTTACATGGGGTTTTGCACCTTTTCTTCCAAAAGAGGTATTTAAAAAAATATTCACATTCTGATATAATTACCTCTCATACCTGTCTTGCTATGCAAACTTTGTTCCTAATTTCATGCTCTTGCAATTTTTTTATTTATCATGAAATCCAGCATTTTTGGAAGCTTGAGTACCCCCATACGTTTTTTTATGAGGGTACTTAGTGTGTGCTGAGTGTGCTGTTACCTGCTTAGGACATTCTTCTCCTTGATGTGAATCTCATTTCCTTCATGTACTACAGGTAAGATAATTCTGCCCTGATACAGTAGATAAGATTCAATGTAAATGAATGTGAAGTGATACATAACGACAAAAAGCAGTTCAGATAAGGTGTTGGCTTAAATCTACAACATACCTTTACCATGAACATTATGTGTTGCTCTGAGCCCCTCATCTCTATAAGGATATAGAAAACCTGAAAAGGTTCAGAGAAGGATGACAAGAATCAAGTGCGTAGAATAATATTGTATGAAAAAGAAAGGTGGGAGATTCAAAGCAAAGAAAAGAAAGTATTCCCTTTCACAACATACCTGGAAATTGTAGACTGCTGCATGATGCTGTGAATATTGAAAGCTGACCTGGATTCAGGGACAGATAGGGAAAATTAACAGAAGAAAATGCCATCCTTCAAGACCCATTAAATAAAAATTATTTTTGATCTAGTAGTCTTTGGTCAGTAAGCTGTTAGAATGTGATTGTCAGCTTGCTCTCCTCTGGAGACAGGCTCCTGGACTGAATGGATCTTTGCTCTGATTTGCTGTGGCCACGTTTGGCATTTATGTTAGAAGACAGAAGACTCAGTTTTTCTAAATAAAATGACAGCTGTCCAGTGGCTAGTCTTCCATTCTAGTTTCCTGGCCAAAAGTGAAAAAACATATTTGAGCCCTTTCCCTTTGAACATGGCAGCTGGACAAGGCTCTTGCATTTGTGCCTGAAGTCATGAGCAGCAAAACACATATTCAATCTACAGCACAGACTCCGTAGATTTGAGTTTGTGCCAACAAGGAATAAAAATGCATTTTGAAAATTTTAGTGCTGCTGCAAAGAGAATGATGCCTTGAAGTGCACGGTGCGTGTTGCTTCCTGATGACTTCTCTAACAATCTCTCCTGCAAATGTGCTTTTCAGAAGTGCAGATGGAGGAAAGACTCAAAACTTTACCTTCTTCATTTCCCTCTCTTCTTACAGAAACTGCTTTTAAGAGGCAGGTGGCTGCTTTGCTCAGCCATTCTGGAGGTATTAGGATGGGGTTTGGGATCCAGAATAAAACAGAAGGTTATGGAGTTTCTATATGATTGGATATAATTTAGTTTGGTAAGATCGTCCTGCACCTGGAAAGGTAGGCAATAAAACTGCAACCTGTTTTCTACCTGACATATGGTATCTAACCCCACTGGAGGCTTGTGCTTGGCAAGCAGAAACACTGCAAATTTGATTTAGGCACATGTTCAATAGTAGTCATATGGTTTCCACATGCTCTGCTTTGGAGACAAGCCAGTGTACATATAAAAGGGGATATATAATAACAGTAGTATGGAATTCTCTTCCTCTTTTCATCTCTTACTAAAATTAGGTGTCTTTGTTAAGGAACACAAACCATTCTTGCTGGCAAAATAATCCCCAAACCCCTGGCTTTCCATTCATGTCCCTGCCTATATAAAACAAGTTATGAGGTCTAAAGGATCACAAAAAGGACAGGAAAATATATTCATATGCTATCTTCTCCGTTCCTGTTTTGCTCACTTCATTATTCACTTCATTATTTATTTCAATAAAGTTGTCTGAAATTCAGAGGTATGTAGGAATTCTAAAGCAATGGCAGCTGTAAGGAGCTGACATCTTTGAAAATAAGCTGTGTTGGACATCCATGTTTGAGTTTTCTCTGCCTAAAAAGAGGAAAGCTGTAACTGCCAGCTGATTTGGCTGGTGCATTGTGGGATTAAACTGGCGAGTGGAGAAATATTTTGAAGTTCATATGTGAAGGACGATGTGTATTTGTGAGGTGAGTTTGCTGACAACACAAACTGGGGGTGGGGTGGCCGACACTCTGTCAGGCTGTGCTGCCATCCAATGAGATTTGGACAGGCTGGAGAGTTGGGTGAAGGCAAACTTCATGAAGTTCAATAGGGACAAATGCAGGGTCCTGCACCTGGGGAGGAATAACATCAGGCACCAGTACAGGTTAGGGGCTGCTCTGTTGGAAGGCAGCTCCATGGAGAAAGACCTTGGAGTGCTGGTGGACAGCAAGTTCTTCACGGGACAGCAATGTGCTCTTGTGGCCAAGAGGGCCAATGGTATCAAGAAAAGTGTGCCTTGCAGGTCTAGGGAGGTTCTTCTCCCTCTCTACTCTGCCCTGGTGAGACCACACCTGGAGTATTGTATCCAGTTTTGGGCTCCCCAATTCAAGAGAGATAGAGATCTGCTAGAGGGAGTCCAACGGAGAGCCATGAGGATGATTAGGGGACTTGATCATCTCCCCTATAAAGAGAGACCTGGGGCTGTTTAGTCTTGAGAAGAGAAGACTGAGAGGGGATCTGATCAGTGTGTATAAACACCTGAGGGATGGGTATCAAGTGGAGGGGGCCAGGCTCTTTTCAGTGATGCATAGTAATAAGACAAGGAACAATGGGTACAAACTTGAACATAGAAGGTTTCACCTTAACATGAGGAGAAACTTCTTTACAGTGAAGCTGATGAAGCACAGAACAGGCTGCCCAGAGAGGTTGTGGAGTCTCCTTCTCTTGAGACTTTCAAAACCCACCTGGGTGCATTCCTGTGAGGACTACCCTAGGTAATCCTGCTTTTGGAAGGGGAGTTGGACTCTGTGATCTCTGGAGATCCCTTCCAACCTCTAACATTCTGTGATTCTGTGCTTATGGTGTTTAAACGCATCATGATAACATACAAGCTTAACTTTGCATGGTGTAAAAGCAGTACATTAACCTTTGGGCTGAATTATAGTTTCATCTTGGGATGGATTAGAGACCTCTCTAAATGAATTAATACGTACAAAGATAACCAGACGGATTAATCTGTTTGCTCAAAAGACTACTTACCATGTGTCCTCTTCAGCTGGAGCCAGAAAGTGAGAAGACCATGTCAGGCCATGGGTCAGGACAATGGTTACAGCTACTGTTAAACAATTCAACAGCTCAGCAGTTCTTCTTCCTCTGCTCTCTGAAGCCAAACAATTACCTGAGATAGGAACTGGAGCATGCAGTCAATGCTGTAATTCATGCTATTTCATGTTTGCCTTTCTTCTATCCTTGAGTTTGGAAGTTTTATCCATTTAATTACTGTACTTGAATCCAGGGGTCTCCACTGGACTGATGAGAGACTTAGTAATAAACTGGCCAAGATCTGTCTGTGAACATTCTTAAGAATAATTGTGAGCTATTTGAACGCACAAAAGTTCCTGTGAATTCATGCACTGAAAATCTTGACTATATTTGGGATCTGGGATTCTGGACATTAAGAAAAAAACTTACTAGCAGCGAAGAAGATTCAGAGGAGGCCAGCTGTAAGAAGTGATGTGGTTACTGAATGTTGAGGTGGAACAACTGTCCTGTGGGTTGCAGAAGTGCAATATCAATGTAAGCACTTACTGACTGAACATTGAATCCAATCCATTTGCTGGCAATGGAGGCAATCTTAGTTGCACCATGTTATTGAAGCTGATAGATGTCAGCATTCAGGAAATTTTGCTCAGATAATAGGCTGACATGGAGGCTGGTATGAGACTCAAGGTACTGAGGAGGTACTGAGGATTTGTTTGTGTTCCAGTGAGATTTCAGATGTAGGCCTGCCGCTACCTATGCTGAGTATTGGTTACTGCACCTCTTGAAATAACATCCTTGGTGCATTGATGAAGTGGAAGGAAGTACAAAGGCCATAAAGCAAAATTTTAAAATTGAGATTATGAAGTAAGGTCGTTAAATCACATTTGGGAACTGCTGTTAAGCTTGATTTACAAGGTAGGAGGTCACCTGTCGGTCTCATCATCATCCAATATCATGTGCCCACACTTTTTATCACAGATTCACAGAATCATGGAATGTTAGGTGTTAGAAGGGAACTCAAAAGATCATCTAGTCCAAGCCCCCTTCCAGAGCAGGATTGCCTAGAATAGGTCACACAGGAATGCACCCAGGCAGGTTTTGAATGTCTCCAGAGAAGACTCCACAACCTCCCTGGGCAGGCTGTTCCAGTGTTCTGTCACACTCACAGTGAAAAAGTTTAAAAAAGATAGGTCTTCATGACAAGAGAAAAGATGAAAAGAAATCATAAAGAGACTCTGAAGTGTATATTCTTTCATATTTTAAGTTGGAAGGATGGAAGAGATGAAGGACAGCTTCTTGCATTCAGAAGAACCTCACTGAGAACACTCAAACTTGAGACTATTCCCAATGTAGCACTGAGGCTACAACCAACAAACAGTGCAGCTCTGAATATGTCACTGCAGGATGCCAAGGCAGATGAGTGCTTCAGACAAGCCACTCTGTCCTGTTACGTTAACAGACCTATAAAAGGAACAAGGCATACAGGTGTCATGTAATCCTCAGGGCTCAGGAGGAGGACCAGGGAAAAATGATCTGGCTTTCTGAAAGAAATTTGCTCCAGGGACCAATGTCTTCCTTGGCTCACATGATAAGGGAATTCTTCCCAAAAGGCAAATCCATGTCTCTTTTAATACACATTATATTGATTCTCTCTACTTGACCTAGCCTGAAGGTTCTGGGAGGTGGAGGTGAAACTCTTTCCACAGGAGACTCACTCCTTGACACATTTCTCTCTCGGGTTACTTGCTGTCTAGAAAGCAACAGTGCAGGTTCTGTTGGTGAATAATAATTGCGAAATACACTGTACTAAAACCTGCATCTGAAACAAGGTCTTTCAGCATCTCTCTTCCCTGGAGAGTCAAGCAGAAGTAAGAGTTGTGCATGTATGTATGAAAAAAAAAAGGTGGATTGTGGCAGCATGAGATGAGAAAGGGATCTTTCACAGTTATACTTGCCAACAAGAATGACACTGACACCAAGTGTATTAGAGAACTGTGCAAGGGCATAGTCCCTCAGAAAGGGTTATAACAAGAGACCAAGAAATTCAGTGGGTTGATGACAATCATGCAAAAAACCTTTCCTAAGAATTCCTGGGATGGGATGTGTGTACATTACAGGCGTGGGGTCTTTCTTCCAATGTATTTAAATAAGAACTTTCCAAAATTAAAGTATCCCCAGTATTTTTGTTTACTGAACAGAGATCAGGCCAAAATACATGCATGCACACTCATGGATAAAATTGCAAAAGATATGAGTGCTGCTGAAGTACAAATCTCCACAATTTTTTGCTTTTGATAAACTACTTCCACATGCTGTGTTCTCTCTACTTCAAATATAAATATGGGTACAGATTTTCTGCTGGGAGAGAGCAGGTAGCACCAGAGCACTGGACTGAGGAAATTCCATCCCTCCTTTGTTGACATATCCCATTGCAACACACCTCTCCTGCCCATGCACCATGGGGGAAGCCATACATAAGGGCAGCTGGCTGTACAACTTCAGGGTTAAAAAAAACATTTCACAGTAATTTTTCATTTCCTGTGCCTGACAGTCATGAGTATAACCTGCAAATGGCAGCTCTAGCAGTGTGTAAAGCACTGCCATGCAGGTAGGGCTGATGTGCAGTGCTGCCTCTCAGGGGAGCAAAGGGACTGCCACAACCTGGCATTCACCCCCCCACCATGGGAGAACTCTTTATCAAGAAATATTTGTAGAGAAAATTCACATTTCAGTATTGTCTTGTGCCAGTGTAGCTTTGCCATGGTGAGTATCCTGAAGGACACTGTTAACCTTTTGAACTCTCATTTATAGAAACTTGGTTTATTCCTGAGGAAACAATAGCATTATTTCACATATGAAAAAGTTTCACGTGAACAAACGTAAAGTACTTTTATTATCTTAAAGATCTGAAGTAATTTCTCCCCATCCCTCCCCCCTGCAAAGATTACTAATATCTGTCATCTCCCCATCCCTCCCCCCTGCAAAGATTACTAATATCTGTCAACAGGACTGCAGCTAGCTGTGGTGGGATGTGAAGAGGCTGCATGTGCGCTCAGGGCAAGCAGTGTGTCCTTAGGGCACAGCTTGCTCAGGCAGCCTCTTCACCAACTGGTCAGTCACTTCACATCATATCTGTGCTGAGTTCTCTGTATTTTCAGTCTTTAATTGTTCCTGCTGGGAATCAGGGAATGATTTTGAGATTTGCTGCAGCACTATCACCTAAGTGGGTTGCCCAGGGCTATTTAGACAGCCAGTAGATAGAAACCAGTGGTCCTGACCTAGTCAGCAGAATCACCTATTTTTCTCACAATAGCTGCCATTTATTACTCTTTCAGTAACTATCTACATGGAGTTTAAAACAGCTTTAAATACCCTTTGACAGACCATTCACAACCTTCCCAAGCAGCTCACCTGGTTTACTACTTACTACTTACTGTAACTAGATGTCTAGACATGACATTTCAGTTCTCCTAGTCTCTCTGCTCTTTTGCTGCTGTTCTTCCTCATAGCAAAAACATTCTTTATGCTGCTTTTCAGAGCAGCATTCTCCATAAAAGAGTATTTTTACTGCCTCCTTCAGGATGCTTCCTTGTGGACAACACTATTCTTATGCTTGTATTCTTACTTTCCTACTCCACATGCTGTTGTATTCTCTTAAACTGTCCTGGTGGCAGTGTTGCTAGACACTTCTAAAACTCAGCTTCAAGCGTTACTGCTTTCTGATAAATCACATTCCAAGCACACTCCATAAGTATATCCTAACTGTACATCTGAACTGTGGGATTATTTTTCCCATTGCCCAACAATTCACATTTTAAGTGCCTCGCTGAAGACTTCAAGTTCTCACTTTACTTTTTGGCACCAGCCCTGCAGTGAGTGGCTGTGAAGTGAAATCTATACTGATACAGGGGGGTTGCATGAGGGTAATATCAGAGGTCTGAGTCCTCTGAGCTTTCACGGGGCCAAAGTTTTACCTACACGAATTAAAGGTGCTAGTGCAATGGTGCTTTCTGCCCTGGTATGGATTTTATCTGTGGAGATTAGAGAAACCCTGTCATTTGGACTATTTTGGCACATTAGACACTTTTTAAAACTACAGGAATCTCTTATCCCCATATAACTCCACTCCGTGAATCTGATCTGGCCAGCTGCTTGTACTTAATGCCATGCGGTCTCTCTTATTTATGCTTCTTTGTGCTCTGTTCTGTGCAGGATGTTGCTTCTCTTCCATGTTAAAGATTTTTTTGCTCTCTGTGTTGGTTACACACATGCACACAAAACCCTGCAAAATAATACAACCCAAATTCCTCCCTTGACAAACCCCAAATTAATATGAAAGTAGCATCATTTTTATCGGCAAATGTAGAGGGATGCAAAGTAACAAATTAGTTGGTGACATATGAAACAAACAGCCTAATTAATAACTCATAATTCCAGGGATTCAGTCAGCAGACACCATTGTTTTCTGTGGCATTTATTAATGAATTTGCTGGTGGCATCTCAAAACATCTTGAACAATGAACATTTTATTTTTAAATTGAATTATCACACGGAACTTAAAAGCAGATATCAAAGGGAGGCATCTAGACTTGCGTGGAAGAAATACAATGAGTTTCAGAGCAGTGTAAATGCAACCCTGAATGCAATCCTCTATGGGCCCTTAATATGCATGAACTCTGGAGGAGAGAGTTGCCTACTCTGCCTTTCCTCACCTTAGCTGCTGTGGTCATGCCTAAGCATTCTTCATCATGATAGGATTTTAGCGCACATTCTCTCTATCTGGTTCTTGTTAGTATCATTGTTTCTCCTGTTGCCTCTGCCCATGGAGAGCAACTGTGGCTGAGCACAACCCAGCCAGTAAGAAAGTTAATTAAGAATGCAGAGAGTTCTTAATGAAGTATGGAGTTAACTGAGGTATCCAATAAAGGTCATACCCAACTTTCATTATATCTAAAGGCTAAATGTGTGCTGAGTTCCTCACATCCAAACCAATGAAGTTTGAGTGTATCCCACCTCAAATGAGTGTTATTTCTACTTCTTATAAGGACAGAGGATGCAAAAGAATGAGGAGGGATAGAGTTTATTCCATTTTCTGGAGCTTCAAGATGCAGAATCAATTTCTCATGTGAAACTGTAGGCAACTAGGTGAGTCAGCATTTTTGGAAATCTTTCTGCAGCTTTGGTTCTCAAGACCACACAGGTATCTAACTCCATCTAAAGTCAATGGAAGTTGAGCATCTGAAGAGCTAAACTTTAGAGGGACTTCCAACAGTGCTCAATTTCTTGTTAATACTGAATATAGCCTGGATGACTTCTGCACAACATAATACAGTGTTTGCTGCCTACTGCCATGAAACATGGGGGCTGATTTATTTGAAAAAGGCTGAATGCATCTATTAAACTTCTTTTCTCAGGCTGCTTCTTTGTCTGGTTATCAGTGTGCCTAATTTAATGCTCACAAGTTTTCTTCCTGAAGTTACCGAGAGTGTACCTGTGTGTGAAAGTGCTTATGGAAATGGGAAGGACTCATCACAAGTTTTTGCAGGCTTTACTATTCTGGGTTCAAAAAGCCAGTGGCAATGTCAGTCACAAGGTTATCCAGGGTCTGAGGGGTATTTTTAAAGCACTGAAATCCTAAAGGGCTACAGTCAGCAGTGAACTCAGAAAACATGTTTCTGACATGAATACTAGATCAGAAAGAAGAAAACTAGTTCAACATCAGTCTTAAATAAAGGAACATGACTAAACAGGAATACATTTTTATTAGCAACCAGTTGTCTGTCCTACAGAAAGCAGAACATGCTAATATATGTAACTATAAAGGAAGACTCCAAAATATTTAAGTTCATGAGCTGAGGTGTTGACAGTTAAATTGAACTTCTGGCAGGCACTTCCATCTTGTGAGGGAGCAAGCAGCAACTCTTCAGCTTTCAAAACATTTTGCGAAGATAATAATTACAAAGCCACATAGTTTTGGTATGACTTTCATTTGTCAGGACAGTTAGCAGCAGTGAGGAAGAAAGCCAAGAGAAAAGCCAAACGCTAGCAGGAAAATACTGACAAATCATTTGATGTAAAGTCGAACCTTATAGTATGACAGAAGAGTACAGGACCTGTCATCTAGTCCCAACAGGCCCACACTGAATCTGTTGTGGTTGTCTGACCTGGGGAGGAACCAGGCTGCACTGGGGTTGTACCAAGGAGAGTGGTACAGCCCTGGAGCAGGATTCCCACTCTGGCAGTGTCTCTTTACCCCTTCATCTCTTTCCAAGTCTGAGTGATATGGGTGGGACTACTTCATTGTCCCAGCCAACAGACTCAGAACGTGTGCTTCATGACACCAGGGAGAAAGGGAGAGAAGAAGGAGATATCTAGCAGTGGGCAACAGGGATAACCACTACTGTGGGAAGGAAAGTGTCTGGGATATTATCCTCTTCTGCTTGGTGGGAGCAGTACTGCTCAGTGGGCTCGTTCCATCTCTTGCCTTAGCACCTTGTTCCAACCTCCTGCTCCTTCTGCCTTCCCTCCTGCCCTCTCCAGCCATCTCTCTGACCTTATTTCTTCCATTCTGCACCAGAAGCATCTGTTGGTACCCAGCTATCCAGAGGCAGCATACATCTTAACTGGCTTTTTATCTGGTTCTTGTTACAGCCACTGGAGATTTCTGAATTTAACACAGGCACAACAAGCGCCTTGCTCCGCAGGCATGTTTACAAAAGCTGAACTTGTCAACTGTGGGCTATGCAAATCTGGGATGCTGGTTAATTTGTAAATGTTTTGCAAAGCACTATCACTTATCATCCTTATTAATTCCTGCAAAATAAACATTGTAGCTAAATGAGGAAGGAGGTGGGTGAACTGATTTGGGTTAAATAATCCATAGCAACATAAACTGGGTTCAGATAAAACTGAGGTTCCTTGCTTTTTGTTTTTCAGGTTTTTGCTTTTTAACTCAGCTAGCCCAGAGCAGTGTTGGTCCTCTTCTGTTTTCTGTCTTGGAACAGACCCAGAAGTATTAATATACATTGCAGAAGAGACTGTTCACAAGGGTGGTCTGGGAGTGCAGAAGCAGGAGACAGCAAAATTTTATGAGTAAGCCTGTTCATATTAATTTTCTGTCCTGATTATGCAGATTTAAGAATGTTTCAATAAGCCTGTATTATTTGCAGTGCAGAAAGAAAACAGCAAGTATGCAGACCTCTTTGTGCTCTCTATCCACGTAAAAACAACACAGACTACCCACAGTATATTACTCTTGGGAGTAACTCAGAACTATAGCAGCTACAACAGCTGCTACTACAGTAGCTGCTCAACTGGGGAAACCACCATAACATTGACCATTATAATAGCAAAAGATATAACAAATTTGTTGCTTAGCATGCAACTCAGAAATCAGAATGTAAAAATCTTCTAGTCTTGCAGATAGTAATTTACTATCTCCAGTTCATCCTAGTACACACAGCCTGAGGACAAAACTGCCAGCAGGTACTCTCATCCAAGGTGCCTGATATGGATGAGCTGCAGAGACCTCTGAATATCAGAAAAGTGTAGTGGGATTCATAACACACCCACATAGCCTGCTTAAGCCTAGGCTACATCAGCAGAAGTATGTTGAGATGTTACCATAGTACTTCCCTTTTCATGCTTCAGTAAGTTAAAAGGAATATGAAGCCATCCAATCTCCATATTGTTATTCCTTTCTACTAGCTCTGGAAGTGAATACTCCAGATAGATGACACCAGTGTTGTGATGGATTGAGGTAAGAACTCTTCTAGTAACTTCCTGTCCTTAATGAAAAAAAAAAAAAGATGGTTTGTGCTTGCAGAAAATACCTGGATTCAAAGCAAATGTAAACAAAGTTGGAAACTTGGTTTATTAAACAGATGTTGAAAAATGAAAGACTCCTTTAACTCAGCCTTTTTGTGTTGAAAGCATTGTGGCATCTACAGAATTATTTCTTTCGGACTTCTGTGGGTGTAGTGCAGTGTGTGCTGCTGCAAAATGTGAGTCTGCTGCAAAACACCATCATAAGTGCACAGAGGCAGACAGAACAACACATCAGATATGGCAGATATGGTTAGATCAACTCTCCTAGGCTAGTTTCTAAATTTGAGACATGTTCTGAAATCGTGCCATCACATTTCTGAAGGGTTTCTCATAGTTCTTATTTTATCCACAGAAGGACAGAATTATGAACAGTCAAACATGTAATGTCTTTATGAAAGAAGAAGAAAAAGAGGAAATCCCACTTCTTCCCTAGTCACGGATTCCTGGACATGTATGGAAGCCCTTGATGGCTTCAGGACTGGTCAAAGGCCATGAGAACAATAATGACAATTTTCTGGAAAAGCAAACATTCCTTTGTGATAGGAACTCGAGGAGATTACCTGTCCTATCAGACAGACCTGTCCTTTCAGACACCTTAAGTTGTTTGTTGCAGAAGATAGGTAACAGTTATCAACTTCCTTGGTTCACATCAGCAAAATGAGTATTCTTCTGCAGCCTATTGTTGACTAGATGAGTTTGGACCAAAGTCTGAAGCGATTGACTGAAAGCCTGGAACACTTTTTGGATTTTCCTACATTTAACCATTACTTTTGCTTTGTATAGACCTTTTGTAAATAGAGTGGGGCATACCTGCACAAAGATAAGGGGATACAGGCTCTGCACACACACAGACACACAGAAAAGCAGCCCAAAAATCTCTGCTTGGCACAGCATGGAAAAATGCATTTTAGTTAATGTACTTGGCCCCATCTTCACAGCACTGGTTAGGCCACACCTTGAGTACTGTGTCCAGTTCTGGGCCCCTCAGTTTAGGAAAGATGTTGAATTGCTGGAGCATGTCCAGAGAAGGGCAACGAGGCTGGGGAGAGGCCTTGAGCACAAGCCCTATGAGGAGAGGCTGAGGGAGCTGGGACTGTTTAGCCTGGAGAAGAGGAGGCTCAGGGGTGACCTCATTGCTGTCTACAACTACCTGAAGGGAAGTTGTAGCCAGGAGGAGTTTGGTCTCTTCTCCCAGGCAACCAGCAGCAGAACAAGAGGACACAGTCTCAAGCTGCGCCAGGGGAGGTTTAGGCTGGAGGTGAGGAGAAAGTTCTTCACAGAGAGAGTGGTTGGCCATTGGAATGGGCTGCCTGGGGAGGTGGTGGAGTCACCATCCCTGGAGGTGTTCAAGAAGGGATTGGACGTGGCACTTGGTGCCATGGTTTAGATAGTCATGAGGTTTAGGGTGACAGGTTGGACTCGATGATCTTTGAGGTCTCTTCCAGCCTTCTTGATTCTATGATTCTATGATTCTATGATTCCATGGATAGGTATTGTTTCTCTCTGTTCCACAGTGACTGCTCCACCTCCTAAACTAACCTCAATAAGATCTTGCCTTTGGGGTTAATCCCACTGTCTTCACTCACCCAGACAGTAATAATCCACTACTGCATGATCAGCCATCTCCCAGCCTCACTCACAGAGACCACGTGGCTTTCTCTCTTGCACTAGGAAATAACAGGTTTTAGGGCAGGCAAGTGACCATCCAGGCAACTTCCACATAGACAGCATCCAGTGAGCCAAGTCCCGCTCTGTACTTGTGCTGGGAGAACTAATGGGCACATTCAAGCTGCATTTGATCTTCCTTTTGTGGGTCTGTTGTCTGTGTAACTGATGAGACTGGTATCAAGGCAGCTTTGGAGCCACCCTTAGCACACAGTAGGAATCCACCCTCTGGACCTGGAGATCCTTCTCTTCATATTATTTCTAGAGAATTACACAGATGAAGTGTACAGACAAGATTAGACTTACCATGGATTTAAGCAGTACTTATGTGTTGCATGTTGCAGAGTAAACTTCAGCTGTGGGAAGCAGCATTCTACTCTAAGTATGTGCAGCAAGAAAGAATCCTTTCTTTGTAGGGATCTAGAAATACCCCTTATCATTGTAATCCATTTGTGTAAACCCTCTGCGTATGGGATTAGAGGACTGCATATACAGAAGGCTCAGTACTATGGTTGCCAAAGTCATAAAATCATAGAATCATAGAATTGTCAGGGTTGGAAGGGACTTCAAGGATCAGCCAGTTCCAATCCCCCTGCCATGGGCAGGGACACCTCACACTAGATCAGGTTGCTCAGAGCCACATCCAGCCTGGCCTTAAAAACCTTCAGGGATGGGACTTCCACCATGTCCCTGAGCAACACATTCCAGTCTCACCACCCTTATGGCGAACAACTTCTTCCTAATGTCTGATCTAAATATACCCTCCTCTAGTTTGGATTCATTCCCCCCTAGTCCTATCACTACCCGACATCCAAAAAAGTCCCTCCCCAGCTTTCTTGTAGGCCCCCTTCAGATACTGGAAGGCCACAATAAGGTCTCCTCATAGCCTTCTCTTCTCCAGACTGAACAGCCCCAACTCTCTCAGTCTGTCCTCATAGGAGAGGTGCTCCAGCCCTCTGATCATCCTCGTGGCCCTTCTCTGGACACATTCCAGTACATCCAGATCCTTGTTGTAATAGGGGCTCCAGAACTGGACACAGTACTTCAGGTGGGGTCTCACAAGAGCGGTGTAGAGGGGAGAATCACCTCCCTGGACCTGCTGGCTATGCTTCTCTTGATGCAGCCCAGGATGTTATTGGCTTTCTGGGTTGCAAGTGCACACTGCTGGCTCATGATGAACTTCTCATCCACCAGCACCCATGAGTCCTTTTCTTCAGGGCTGCTCTCCAGCCAGTCACTGCCCAGCCTATATCAGTGCCTGGAATTGCCCTGACCCAGATGCAGGACCCTGCACTTGGTCTTGTTGAACTTCATGAGTTTGTCATGGGTCCACCTCTCCAGCCTGTCAAGGTCTCTCTGGATGGATTCTTTCCCTGCAGTGTGTCTGCTGCACCACACAGCTTGGTGTCATTGTCGAACTCGCTGAGGGTGCACTCAATGCCACTGTCCATGTTGCCAGTGAAGATGTTAAACAAGACTGGTCCCAGTACTGATCCCTGAGGAACTCCACTTGTCACTGGCCTCCACTTGGACATGAAGCCATTGACAGCCACTCTTTGGGTGTGGTTGTCAAGACAGTTCTTTATTCACTGAGTGATTATTCCTTCAAACTCATACTTAACAGCTTGGAGATCATGAGGTTTTGTGGGAATGTCAAAGGCTTTACACAGGTCCAGATAAATTACATCATTTGCTCTCCCCTTGTCTACTGATGTTATGACCTTGTCATACAAGGCCACCAGATTTGCCCTTGTTGAAGCCGTGCTGACTCTACCAAATCACCTCTTTGTTATTCTCCTGCCTCAGCAGTGCCTCCAGGAGGATCTGCTCCATGATCTTACTGCGTACAGAATTGAGACTGACTGGCCTACAGTTCTCTGGATCATCCTTCTTTCCCTTTTTGAAAATAGGAGTTATGTTTCCCCTTTTCCAGTCAGTGGGGACTTCACGGACTGCCATGATTTTTGAAATATAATAGAGTGGTTTAGTGACCTCATCTGCCAATTCCCTCAGTACCCATGGAGGTACTCTGTCAGGTCCTGTGGACTTGTATGCTCTTAAATTTTTCAGATGGTCATGAACCTACACTTACAATGGGCAGTTCTTTTTTCCAGCCCCTGTCATTATCTTCTGTGATTTCAGGTGTGTGGCTGGAGCCCTTGCCAGTGAAGAATTGTCGCCAGTTCTGTTTCCCTTCTGAGAGGGCCCACACTTTCCCTAGTCTTCTTTTTGCCATTATAGAAACTTTTGTTATTCCCCTTGATCTTCCTGGCTAGATTTAACTCTAACTGGGCTTTATCTTTTCTAATGAGGTCTCTTGCTGCTTGGACAGCTTCCTTATATGCCCCCCATTCTAGCTGCCCTTTTTTCCACTTCTTATACAGTTTGTTTTTGTGTGATGTGTGTGTCCAGGAACTCCTTGCTCACCCAGGCAGGTCTCTTAACGTTCTTTTCTGCCTTCCTCTGTGTGGGTATACTTTGCTCCTGGACACGGAGAAGTTGATCCTTGGACACTGACCATCTGTCCTGGGCCCCCTTCCCTCTAGGGCTTTGTCCCATGATACTTGAGCCTGCAGATCCCTGAAGCAATCAAAGTCTGCATGCCTAAGTCCAGGGTTGTAAGCTTGGAATACATCCTCCCAGATTCCTTGAGGATCCTAAATCCAGCACATTGTGGTCACTGCAGTCAAGGTTGTCCCTGAGTCCCGTACTGGTCACCAGCCCTTCCCTGTTGGTGAGCACAAGGTCCAATGTAGCACCTTTTCTTGTTGGTTCCTCCACAAATTGTAGGAGGAAATCGTTGTCTATGCATTCCAGGAACATTCTGGATTGCTGCTGCCTTGTTGTGCTGTCTCTCCAGCAGATGTTAGGGTGATTGAAATTTCGCATGAGGTCCAGGGCCTGTGAATGTGAAGCCTCTTTTGGCTGCCTGTGAGGGGCCTCATCTGTTTGGTTCTGCTGGTCAGGTGGCCTGTAACAGATCCCTGCTGTAACATCACCCTCCCGTCTTCCCTTTAATCTTAACCCATATGCTGTAAAGCAGCTCATCATCCTTCCCCAGGTGAAGCTCCACCGATTCCAGCTGGTCACTGATGTAGAGGGCAACACCTCCTCCCCTCCTACCCTGCCTGTCATTCCTAAAGAGCTTGTACTTGTCTATCCCTACATTCCAGTCATGGGAATCATCCCACCAAGTTTCAGTGTTAGCCACGATGTCATGGTTTTCCAGCAGTACAGTGGCCCTTAATTCACTCTGTTTATTGCCCAAGCTGCGAGTATTTGCATAGAGGCACTTCAGCTGGGCTGGCAGTGTCACCCTCTTAGGCGAATCCCCCTTGATTCCCTTGGGGTGTCTTGGTGCACTGTCCCTGTCTTGCCCCAAGGCAACTAGTTGAGAGCCCTTACTCCATTTCTCTGCCCCTGCTGTGCTGCCTCTGCTGTGTGTCACTGGCTGGCATTTGATTATTAACCCCTTCCCCCTTCAAATTTAGTTTAAAGCCCTATCAATGACCTCTGCCATTCCTGCCCCATAATGTATGACTCATGAACTCTATTTATTGCCCCACATCACTGTAACAATACATTAAAAGTGCTTTGTCTTTTCCTCTCTTTCCATTTCTCCCTTAATTCTCACATCCTGGTGCCTCCATACACAGAGGCTGAAATGTCTTTTCTTTTTAACTTCATGTCATGACGACACTGGGTTTGGGACTCCACAGGCTCACACTGAAATAATTGATGCCATCTGCATTTCACATTCAGCTTCATAACAAGATCTCTGTAGACTTGCACTGAAATTGTTTTCCTACTGAAGTCTAACAACACAGCAGCAATATAATGACATTTTAATGGGATCCCTATAGACTTGCCATGAAATTGTAAAGAGAAAATAGTGGTAATGCTAATTGAATTGGGAGCTAACATCGTTAAAATCAAATGGGAAAAGTAATTGCTTTGTGAGAAGAAATGTACAAATTTAGGTGCTGATCCCTCAAAGATACATGCGTGTGAGTAATTTTGCTCAGAGAAGAAATCCCCTTGAAATCTTCTTCTCTGGGGAACCTAGCCAAGTTAGGACCTAGAAGAAAGCAAAGATGGCTAACCAGAGGCAACAGTAGAGACTATACCTCATCTGTGACTTTTCCTATTAAACAACTGTGCAAATGCTCAGTAGAAATTACCTGAAAATCTCAGCACTTGACATCATATATCGTCCAACTGCACACAAATACAGCAAGAGTTGCTTCAGTGGTAAAATCCTTGGGTAAAAACCATATTCATCATGAAACTGCTGGAAATTGCATCACTTGACTTCAGCAGAGCTAGCACGCCATTCCCAGTGTCAGCTTCCTATGGATCCCAGACACAAAGCTCAAACCTGCTTTGGAGGCTAAACCTACATAGAGGAAGCCTGCCCTTTTTAGTCCTTCTATCTACTGAGGTGTAAGAATGTGTCTGTGACGTCCCCAGTTGCTTAATTGTCTAAAACAGGGTGTCACATGGCCTGATGGTGTGGTTTAAAAGCTCTGCAACAGCACCACTGAAAGGCCAATGCACTCTGCGTAGCTTTGGAAACACTGCCCCTGCCTGCAGGGGGTGATAGGAGAATGGTAATGTTTGGGAGGCCACGTGTGAACAGGGAGCCCAAAGCTCCGCTCTTCACTTCCTGCACATCTGGCCTCGCTCCTCCGCTCCCTCTGCTCTGCACCCTCTGCACTGCCCATGCTGTCCTCCAGTTCTTCGGTGGTCCATCAGTCCCAGCTCCTGCTGCCACCCAGTTCGGCACTGCCGGCACGGCCCAGATGGCTCCCTCTGCCTGCATTGCTCTGCCAGCACTGCACTACTCTGTTTCCGCCTTTGCCACGGAGGGCCCCCCTTTTAGAATCATAGAATCACAGAAATAGGGTTTGAAGAGACCTCAAGGATCAGCCAGTTCCAACCCCCCTGCCATGGGTAGGGACACCTCACACTAGATTAGGTTGCTCAGAGCCACATCCAGCCTGGCCTTAAAAATACCCAGGGATGGGGCTTCCACCACCTGCCCTGAGCAACCTGTTCTGGCATCTTACCACCCTTATGGTGAAAAACTTCTTCCTAACATCCAATCTGAATCTACCCATTTCTATTTTTTTTCCATTCCCCCTAGTCCTATCATTACCTGACACCCTAAAAGGGCTCCCTTAAGATACTGGAAGGCCACAATAAGGTCTCCTTGGAGCCTTCTCTTCTCTAGACTGAATAGCCCAAACTCTCTCAGTCTGTCCTCATAGGAGAGGTGCTCCAGCTGGCCCTTCTCTGGACACGTTCCAGCACATCCAGATCCTTCTTGTAATAGGGACTCCAGAACTGGATGCAGTACTTCAGGTGGGGTCTCACCAGAGTGGATTAGAGAGGAGAATCACCTCCCTCGACCTGCTGGCTATGCTTCTCTTGATGCAGCCCAGGATATGATTGGCTTTCTGGGCTGCAAGTGCACACTGCTGGCTCATGTTGAGCTTCTCACCCACCAGCACCCATGAGTCCTTTTCTTCAGGGCTGCTCTCAAGCCAGTCACTGCCCAGCCTATTTCAGTGCTTGGGATTGCCCTGACCCAGATACAGGACCTTGCATTTTGTCTTGCTGAACCTCATGAGTTTGTCATGGGCCCACCTCTCCAGCCTGTCAAGGTTGGAGAGCGTTTTCAAAGCGTGTGCATGCCGCAAAGAACTTGGGACTGTTCCTGTGATTAATTCTACGATCTCAATCCAGGAAATCGTGAAATTCCCTCCTTTGTTCCTTGATTCTCTCTCTCTCCCTCTCATCCTCTCTATCTCTACTTTTCCCTCTCCTTTTACTTCCCATTTTTCCTCTGCTCCAGTCCAATCTAATAAACCCAATTACTCAGCCATTTGGTGTTGGCTTGCCTTTATTTATTTCAGGGGAATTACTCAAATCTGACCAGGGTTCATACAGGATAACTGGATCATGACAGTGTCTGACTGAAGATTTCCTCTTTTATTTATGGTATAAGAGCAAGAAAATTGCTTTAAAAATAAGCTTTGCAATCCTCATGTCATCATGTGAGTATCAGGCTTTGGAGTTCAGTCATGGCTAATTTCAAGAGGCTGGTGGAGTGGGCAGTGCCACCTGATTGTGAAAAACAGTGAAGGGTCTGACCTTACTCCCTTGCCTGTAGCTTTGTGTGTAAGAACTTCTACTAACAGTTTTTTAGTTGGTCAGAGAACAGTCAGCACAGTAAAAAAGAATCCTACTGGATCAGGACCTAAAGCAGTTATGCTCAACATACTGTGACTCCTATGACTGGGAGTGGCTACCAATGGCTACAAACTGTTCAGAAGGAGCAGGAGAGGAAGAAGGAGTGGAGGCATTGCCCTCTATGTAAAGAAGTGGGTAGAGTGCAAAGAGCTGTTGCTAAAGAGTAGCCATGAGCAGGTTGAAAGCTTATGGATAAGTATTAGGGATAGGGACAACAAAGGGAGCCTTATGGTAGGAGTTCACTACAGGCCGCCTGACCAATCAGAACCTATTGATGAAGGCTTCTTACTCCAGCTCAAAGAGACATCGAGATCACAGGCTCTCATCCTGCTGGGGGATTTTAAACACCCTGACATCTGTTGGAAAACTAGCATGCCGAGCTGTAAGGCAATGTAGGAAGCTCCTAGAGTGCCTAGATGACAACTTCTTAAGACAAGAAATTAACAGCCTTACATGAGGGTATATGTTACAGGACCTGTTGGTCACGAATGCAAGTGAAGTCATCAGGGATGTCAAAGTTGAAGGCAGCAGTGATCATGCACTAATGCAGTTCAATGTCCTAAGGGGTGTGAAGCCCATGAGAAGCATAGTTATTCCAGCTTTTCAAGGAATTAGTAAATAGGACCCTGAGGGAAAAGGTCCTCAGGGACAAGGGAGTGGAACAGACCTGGCAGATCTTTACGGATGCTTTCTATAGAGCACAAGAGATCTCAATTCCCACATGCAAGAAATTGGGCAAGGAAGGCAAGAGACCACCATGGCTGAGCTCTGACCAGCTGGTCAAACTAAAGGGCGAGATGGAACTACACAGGAAATGGAAGAAGGACAGGTGTCCTGGGAAGAGTATAGGGATGTTGCCTGGTTGTGTAGGGACGAGGTCAGGAAGGCCAAGGCACAGCTGAAACTAAACTTGGCAAGCATGTAAAGAAAAAGAAGGCAGGCATCTACAGGTACATTAACCAGAAAAGGAAGGTTAAAGAAAGTGCCCCCCCCCAAATGAGCAACAGTGGGGAGCTAGTATCAACAGATGAGGAGAAGGCTGACGTTCTCAACACCTTTTTTGCCTTAATCTTCACTGGCAACCCCTCTCCTCATGGCTCTCATGTTGATGGCCCACAACTTAGAGACCAGGGTGACAAAGTCCCTCCCACTGTAAGTGAAGACAAGGTGTGTGACCATCTGAGGAACCTGAAGATATACAATCCCATGGGACCTGACAAAATGCATCCCGGAATCCTGAGGGAATTGGCTGATGTAGTTGCCAAGCCACTCTCCATGATATTTGAAAAGTCCTGGCAGTCAGGTGAAGTCCCTGGGGACTGGAAGAAAGGAAACATTACAACCATTTTTAAAAAGGGTAGAAAGGAGGACCCTGGGAACTACCAACCTGCCAGCCTCACCTCCATGCCTGGGAAGATCATGGACAGGTCCTCCTAGATGCCATGCTGAGGCACATGGGACAGGGAGGTGATTCAAGACAGCCAGCATGGCTTTACTAGGGGCAAATTCTGCCTGACCAACCTAGTGGCTTTCTATGATAAAGTGACTATGTCAGTAGATAAGGGACAACCTATGGATGTGATCTATCTGGACTTCTGCAAGGCCTTTGACACAGTCCCCCACAACACCCTGCTCGCCAAATTCGAGAGATAAGGATTTGATGGGTGGACTGTTCAGTGGATAAGGAACTGTCTGGATGGTCTCATCCAGAGGGTTGTGCTCAATGGGTTGAAGTCCAGGTGGATAGTAGTGACAAGTGATATCTCTCAGGGGTCCATACTGGGCCCTGTGCTGTTTAATATTTTTATCAATGATACAGACAGTGGGATCAAGTGCACCATCAGCAAGTTTGTATATGACACCAAGCTGAGTGGTGTTGTCGATACACCAGCGGGATGGGAGTCATCCAGAGAGACCTGGACAAGCTGGAGTGGTGGGCCCAGCTGAACCTCATGAGATTCAACAAGAGCAAGTGCAGGGTTCTGCACCTGGGCTGGAATAATTGTTGCTATCAATGCAGTGTAGAGGATGAGGTGATAGAAAGCAGCCCTGTGAAAAAAAAACTTGGGGGTGCTGATGGGTGAGAATCTGGACATGAGCAGACAGTGTGTGCTTCCAGCCCAGAAGGCCAATTGCACCCTGGGCTGCATCACAAGATGAGTTGCCAGCAGATCCAGAGAGGTGATTCTGCCACTTTGCTCTGGTGAGACCTCACCTGGAGTACTGTGTCCAGGTCTGGAGCCCTCAATATAGGAAGGACATGGACCTGATGGAGTGGGTCCAGAGGAGGGCCATGAAAATGATCAGAGGGTTACAGTGCCTCTGCTACAATGACAGGCTGAGGGAACTGGTATTGTTCAGCCTGGAGAAGAGGAGGCTCCAAGGAGACCTAATAGTGACCTTCCAGTACTTGAACGAGGCCTACAAGAAGTGGTTGGGGCCCATCCCTGGAGATATTCAAAGTGAGGCTGTGATAAAGACAGACAGGTGAAGTAATTTTGCTTCAGCTAATTAAGGGTATAGATGAGCAAGTGGGAAGAATGTGAGGACCTGTGCTGGGTCAGGTACTGGTCCCTAGCAACAGGTGCAGTGTGTCTGGGACACTTAAGTTCAGAAGTTCAAGCGTCCACTGACCCCTGAAGAGACCACCACCAGATGTGCAGTGATGAGAACTCCTGTTGTGGGGCAGAGGTTCTTTGTTCTTGGATCCAATAAGGATGTTGTGCAGGAAGGGGTCTTGTAACAAGGCGGGTTATAAAAGCCCCCAGTGTGGGGAGGAAAGGTGTGCATGTGGGAAGGCATGTACCCAGTGCTGTAAATAAACCTTCTTTAACAGACTTTGTCCCTCAACAAATTGTGTGTTCCATCTGGGGTCAGTGGTTTCTCTTCCTTGGTGGGGTTGAGCTGCTCAGAACAATGGGAGGCCTCTGGTCTTGCAGACCATGATGATGCCATGTTGGTGATGCCAGTTAGTGGTTTTGTGTTCCAGCAATATCAAGGCAGGGAAACACAGGCTCTTGTATTCACTTCACGCCTCATCGTTGCTGTCCCAGGGATGGGGTCCATGTTAGCATGAACAATGGAGGTGGGACGGGGAAAGGAAGAGAGTGCAGGTAGGAATGACTCTAGCTAACTCTAACAGCATCAACTTTAACAACATTAACTAACTTTACAAAGCCAGGGATAGATTCTAAGGTTCTGGGGGAGCAGAAGGGGAAGAGGGAGATGGATCAGAAAGGGAAGAGGAAGGGGGATTATGTAGTAGGTGTTTGCAGGGACAACAAACAATTACCAAAAGTGCAAACACAGCGATGCCCAATGGAGCTGTGGATACATAGAAGAAGGGAATTACTACACTCTTATCAAGCGTTTCGGCGATGCAGCGTGGAGCAGTTGTGAATAGACCTTTGTGGTCTGCTAGGGTTGAGATTAGTGTACGCAGTAGGAAAATCAATTTCCACACTTCTTTCAGCCAAGTGTGCATGTGTCCTCTGGGTCTTCTTCCAAATTGGGCAGAGGTAACAATGACTTTGTAGATTGCCTGTGGGTTGGTATTGTGATTCCTACCCACTGCATCATGTATAGGTTGTATTTATGCAAAGCATGATTGTATATATTGTATAATAGCTTCTGTTTTGTATGATTGATTTGTTCCCGTACATATGGGCTGGTCAATACACTATATTTAAAGAAGGGAGACAGGGACTGAAGCCCATAATTGAGTCATGAGTTGTTTGAACCCTTTATGTCACCATATAATACCCTCATTTTACCTTTCAAGAAGGATGATGAGAAGGTTTTGAGAAGGTCAGGAAGGATTTGATGGGTCCTCATGGTTTGTAGATGGTAAAAAGTTTAGTGGATATGTGGTAATTGATGGGGTAAAAGGGAAAATACTAGAGAAAGGAGGGCTGACATATATTTGGACAATCTGGAGGGAAAGAGGAATGATTAACTCAAAGGGAAAAAGGTTGGTACATGAACAATTAATATTAGAAGTATTAGAGGCACTAATAGAACCAAAAGAAGTGGCAATAGTATGTGTGAATGGACACCAGAAAGGAATGAAGCTAAGGGAAATCACTTAGCTGTCATGGAGGCTAAGGCAGCAGCCTTAGAGAAACCTGCTAGAATATGGGTCTTAATAAAAAAAAAAAAAAAAGGAGTGGAACAACTTCCCGTATTTCTCCCTGAAGAAGAGAAAGATATGGAAAAGGCTGGGATAACCAACACAGCTGAGGGGAAGCGGGTATTGCCAGATGGGAGACAATAGTTAAATAAAGCAGTTTCTGGAGAAGTGCTTTTGCAACTCCACCAGAGCATGCATTGGGGAACACAAGCCTTATGTGATCAGTCTTTGATAGGTGCATTGGAATATAGGTTTTCACAAAGCAGTTGGTGGATTGTTGCATAATATGCCAGAAGGATAATAAAAAGGGTTATGGGAAAAATGGTTTCTGGAGGAAAACCTCTGGCTTTTCAGGCCATTTAGGTGGATTTTACCTAGTTACCACCAGTACAGAGATGGAACAAATAGTCCCACAATATGGATTGTATGAAGGAATTGATCAGGACAAGGGAGCTCATTTTACCTCCAGGGCAGTGCAGAATGTAACCTGTATACTTCATGATACCCTCAAAGTTCTGGGAGGTGAATCAGACTTTAAAAACAAGCAATAACTAAATTGATGATTGAAACAAGACTCCCCTGGACAAAATGTTTGTCCCTGGCCTTGTTGACAATCTGGGCTGTCTCTATGAAATGCTGTTGGATCATGCATAAAATTTGGCCTGGAGAGTGGGTTATGGTGGGAATATGGAAAGAGGATATGTTAAAACCAATCTAGGAGGGACCTTTCCAGACCCTATTGACTACGTTTGCACAGAAGAAAGAGAGTGGACACATGTGGTTAGGGCTAAGGGTCTGGTAAAGCCCCAGAGGAGTGGAAGGAGGAAACCCAAGAGGAACCTTTAGAAGTAATCTTCCAAAAGAAGCCTCATATGTTTGTGTTAACAGGTAGAGAAGTTTCAGAGGAGCGGGATCCAGATCAAAAGGAAGGGTGGAAGTGCCTGTGGTACCCCAGCAACAGCTGTGGACCTGAAATTTGAAGTGAAAGGTTACAACTTCTGCATACCTGAATCCTGTATCAGGCCTGTTGAATGCAGGGCTCACCAGTGGGTATTCGAGGGGGATGATATTTGCTGTGGGCGATGTAAAGGGTGATCTCCCTGGTGAGAGAGGAGGAATAGGTGCCCCTGGATTAAGCTGGTGCCCATGGAAGCAATAGCAGCGCTGACCCCACCAGAGTTGTTGGCCCTATTGGTGCTGCTGGGTGTATAAAGAGACTGGAGCTGGCTTTTACTTCCCTTTGTTGAGAGTGTTGGTAGCCAGGAGTCATCTGCAGAAAGCCAGACAGGTATTGTTGCTGGGTCCTGCTACAGTTCCCTTGTAGAGGCCTGCAGACCTGTGGGGAAGATGGGGAGAGTGACTGCCTTGCAATAATCTAGCTACTCACAGCTATTAAATGGCTTCTTAAGATGGAGTCCCACTCCAAGCAACCCAGTACCTAGAGGTGGAGAGCAAGAAGTCTCTCTGTTGAGCAGGAGAAAGCACCTTAGCATGAGATTTGCTCTGTGACTATCCATTTAAAACAGGTGCTGTATTTGAACTGAATTAAATATTGGTTGTTGAAATGGACCCTGTGTTGTAGCGTGGTGGGCTGAAATTCCCCTCCCACATTAACAACTCCAGTCTAGCTCAGTTCAGAAGCAAATGAAGCTGTATTTACAGGCAAAATACAATCTATAATGAAATGCAATGAATAGGTACAAATATACACTGTTCACAAAATTTACAAATATGTACAATTAACAGAAACACAACAAAGCCCCCTGGCCTCAGAGGGGCCCCACCTCTTCCCTCACCCCTTCCCCCCCTGCTCCCAGAGCTAGCAGGCAAAGGGGAAGAAAGCCAAGAAGCAGAGAGGTTATTAGAAACTTAGCTTTTCAAGGTCAGTATGAGGGGGTGTGTGTTATCTCCCAAAGCCAGAAGAGAAACGCAGACTGCCCATCAGAGAAATACCAGACAGACAGAGAGACTGCCTGTACTTTGTTTTGAGTACTGACTCTTGAACATTTCTCTCTCTCCAATGGAAGTGTTTAGAATAATCATTATTTCTCTTTCTTACACCTAATAGTGATTTATTTACATTCTTCTACCTTTCTGCTTGAACTTTGTGAAGGAAAATTAAAGGTATAGCCTTAAAACCATCACACCCTGTCAGCATATGCGCAAGGTGGCGGAAGTAAAAGGGAATCTTGAAGGATACTGTTGTTTGTTTAGTTGTTTTTTGGCGCTTTTTTTTTTAAAGGGGAGGAGTAGATTCTTGTGTGTGTGTGACTAGATTGGTTAACTGAACTCCGATTATGCAGAAATTGCAATTTAAATGCTTTAGACCAAGGAGAGGATTGTCACAGACTGACAGGTATTTGTTTTCAAATCATAAAGGGTCTAAATATTGGGAAGCTTTGAAACTTCTTTGCTTAGACTTAAGCTTTTTTTGTTAGCAGTGTCCTTTGTAATGAGGAAATCTGATGTGTGTTCAAATAAAGAGAAAATATTTCTAAAGATAAAATATTTCTAAGACTAATGTTACACAGTGAATCGCATGGTGTCTCAACCTAACAGATGGATTCTGGGAATGAGGGCCATGTGCCAGTCCAAAACACGGAGGGGATTCAACTTTGATATGGAAAATGGTGAAGTCTTGATGGTTTGAAAGGTGTTCTGTTAATAATTACTGGGTTTATGTTACTGATAATGGTTTTACTCTGTATTATTCCCCTAGTAGACCGAACTGCAACCAAGCCCTCAAGGCCTCTCCTACAGAGGTTCCAAACCTGGAAGATGCTTGTGCCACTGTAGCAAAATAAGGAATAATAAAGAAAAAGGGTAGATTGTGATAAATAAAGATAGGGGAAGTAATTTTAATTCAGCTAATTAAGGATATAGGTGAGCAAGTGGGAAGAATGTGAGGATCCCACCCCCAAGACAGAGGCCAAGGACATTTCATGCCGGGTCAGGTACTGGTCCCTAGCAACAGGTGCAGTGTGTCTGGGACACTTGAGTTCAGAAGTTCAAGCATCCACTGACCCCTGAAGAGACCACCACCAGATGTGCAGTGATGAGAACTCCTGTTGTGGGGCAGAGGTTCTTTGTTCTTGGATCCAATGAGGATGTTGTGCAGGAAGGGGTCTTGTAACAAGGCAGGTTATAAAAGCCCCAAGTGTGGGGAGGAAAGGTGTGCATGTGGGAAGCATGTACCCAGTGCTGTAAATAAACCTTCTTTAACAGACTTTGTGCCTCAACAATTTTTTTTTGGCATGAGCTTGTTTCTCACAAGGCTCAACAGGACTCTGGGCAACCTGATCTAGTTGAGGATGTCCCTGCTGACTGCAGGGGGGGTAGACTAGATGATCTTTGCAGGTCCCTTCCAACCCAGACCATCCTATGATTCTATACCAAGTTCTGTCTGGAAATAAAGTGGGTTTTATTTGGGATATTTTTGAGAGCACTTCCTCATAAGCAGAGCTGCAGGTTGGGAGGAGGTAAGATCAACATGGAAAACAGACCATTAGCAATGATAATTTTTTTTCCTCAGAAGAAACCTAGAGCCATTGATCTGTCATAGAATCCATGCAGATCTACACCTGAAATGAACAAAAGGCCTGATACACTGTGTAGTGGTTTTGCCCTGGCTAGAGGCCAAATGCTTACCAAAGCCAGTCTGTCAGTCCCCCTTAGATGGACAGGGAGAGGGGAAGATATAACAAAAGCCAGCTATATGGTAGAAGCAATTTAATAACAATGACAAGCAAAAGCAGTAGACTGCACGGAAGCGAAAAGCACAGAGAGATGTTAGTCTCTACTTCCCATCAGCAAGGATGGTGGTGGGCCTCAGGAAGCAGGGCTCTCTATGCCTGGTGGTTCCTTTGGAGGATAGATGCCATGGACAAATCCCCCCCACTCCCTTCTTTCACGTCATTCCTATATCAGAGCTGACATCATATGGCATGGAATACCCCTTTGGCCAGGTTGGGTCAGCTGGCCCAGCTATGTTCCCTCCCAAGATCTTGCCCACCCCTCAGTATACTCTTGGGATGGGAAAATATTGGAAGAACACAGCTTGGGTACTTGTTCAGCAGTAGCCAAAACACTGGTGTGTTATCAACTCCTGCTGCAAAACACAGCACTAGAAGGATGCTTTTGAGGGGAATTAACTCCAGCTCAGCCGAACCCAATACATACTGATGTCCTGACAAGTGGCTTGATGACTCATGAGATTAGTGAAAGGCTGTTGAGTGACTCTGGGCAAGGGGTTCAACCTGACTTCATGGAAAACAGTATTATGAAAAGAATACGGACAGAACGAACCAGAAAAAAATTATACCTGGGTTTAAATTTACCATTCATCTGCATTTCATGCATTTCTGGAATTTCTTCATACCAAAAAAAGAATGTAGTTTACTTTAAAAAGATACAGAGAGGATTAAAAGGCTGAGAAGCAGGAAAGATTGTCCTCATGCAGGATAGGTCCACTGTCAGATTTCAAAAATGATGATCTGTATGCACCACTGAGATCATTAATTCCCTTATCCAGAGGTGAGTAGACATACAAGGGAGAGAAACAGTATGTAGCTGGCCTAATTCTTACATTCTTAAACATTCATTGGAGTTCACTGCCAGAAGATTTAACCAGAAACACGTTAAATGCTGTGGTGGGATTGAGTGCAGTTGATCTCAAGTCTTACATAGTATTAAGTGAAATAAGTCAACAGTATTTCAGCACTGTCTTCTTGTCAAACCACTACTTCAACCAGCAGCTGTGCATCTGTCAGTTCCATCTGAATAGTGAGGACCTCAGAAAGCAGGAGGCATGATTGACATCAGACTCCCACATATGGACTTTTCAGATGGTCTGAGGGCACCCTGGTGTGGCAGGTTAGTTCTCCTTATGATGTTTGCTCTGTAACCAAAGAGAGTGTTTCAAGTAGAAGGTTTATCAGTCTGTTACTCTTTCCTAGTCACTATATTTCTCACAGACCAGATATTTAAGTGCAGTGCCAGCACTTACCTTCTGAATTGTCATTTTAATTTTTAGAAATTTTATATTATTTAGGAAAATTATTTGCCTTTTGGCTTTGCTTTAGAACTAGGAACAAAACCACACAGTGAAGCCAGCCATAGCTCCCCTCATCTGCTGAAATGTCTAAAGATGAGCACATCTGACTATCTCAGTTGTGCTTGAACTGCTGGCCAAAGTGATCTGCTTATTATAGGGTGTGATTGCTAAGTTACTTATTTCAGTAGCTCTGCTGCTGCAGTGCAGAAATCCTGTGTGGTCCTTGAGGCCATTATGAGTGCTCTGCACATGGAGCTGCAGAAAGCATTAAGAACTAAAGCATACACATGGATGGTTTGGCAGACTGTGGCCAGTTGGTCCAAAGCTGTGAGAACCACTGAGCGAGATGTAATCCTTAAGGGGTCAGGGACTGTTCTCATGTATTGAGGCAGACCCATAATTATTTCAGCTGAAACCAAATGAGGCACCAGAGCTGGACAAGAGACAAAACATTAAGTTATTTCATTTCATTCTGACCTTTTTAAAATGGCAATAACTGCTAAAAGGAAAACAAATGTTCATAGGGATCTTCTTTGTTCTGCCTTTACAGGTGGAGCACACAAGAGGCCTTTTCATGCAGAAAAATGCATCAATCAATCCCTAGTTTTACTTACGCAGGATTTTCATATTAGAGAAATAGTAATGAGATTGACAGACATCTGACAAAGAAGATAAGGGATTTCAGAAAAAAAGAGGAGAGACAATTTAGATATTAGCCACAATGAAGGTGGATTCTCATGAGGAAATGTGATTATAGAAATTATGCAGAGAAAGCATTTCATTTACACACACAAGGCCAGATTCTCAGTAGCTATAAGTAAACATAGTTTTACTCAGTCACTTTCAGAGAGATCTACTACAAATAGGCAGTTCTGGTATCATCTTCAAGAGGGGATTGGACGTGGCACTTGGTGCCATGGTTTAGATAGTCATGAGGTTTAGGGTGACAGGTTGGACTCGATGATCTTTGGGGTCTCTTCCAGCCTTCTTGATTCTATGATTCTATGATCGTGGGATCGTTTGATTACTGGTTGCTTCTTTGTCTCTCTTCCTTTTCTTTGATGCTAGTTTTACTGGTCATGGTTTTCACATACTCAAAAGAAAAATTATTTTCTTCTTGTTTTTTACAGGGTCATTGTCAGTTGGAACAGTGAACCAACAGACATGCTCAGGGATGTAAAAACACTGATGCTGATGCAGGGATGTAGGTGGAACACCTGGAAAGGGTGAGAGAAAAGGTGGGAGAAGCCCACAATGAAGCAAATAATATAAAGGGCCTTGCAATATTCACTGCTGGAGATACAGTACAGTTTGGCAGTTTGAGCAAGAAAACTGACACAGTAAAAGCTCAAACAAAATGATCTTAAGGTGCAATGAAAGTAGCATGATAATGTTACATTATTTCTGCAACATGTTAATTAAGAGAAATAGGTATTTGCTTCTGATGTCAGATGTTGTAGGAGTGTAGTAAATGACAGTAGAGAAAATCTTTATGTATATGTTTTTGGAATAAGTTTTATTATAGTTGATCAAAAGATAAAACTTATTTTTATAGAAGTAATTGAGCTTATTTTGAAGTAGGATTAATTTTTTTTCAGAATTGGTTAACAAAATGCCAGTATGTTATACATATCCAACATACACAGAATTATGATAAATTGCCAAATATTATTGAATTCAGTAATAATTTTGTTAAAAGACTATTATAAAATATTATTATAAAGTGAGAAAGTATATATAATGTGAAGCTGTAGAAAAAATTACTTTAAAACCAGTTCATGTTTCACTAAAAGGTTGCTAGAAATTATGGACCTGCTAGAAATGGTTCCAGCTTCACGAATCAATAAGGAGGCTAAAAAATGCTGGGTTTTGGTAGATTGTACCCACTATGACTGTTTCACAGCACTGTCTTGTCTACAGTCTGTAACCTTTGAGCATTCCTTGTAAATCTTTTGGGAAGTAATTACAGGTTTTCTTTCACATTTGTATCTCATCTGAATGGTTTGGTTCAGAGTTATGATAAAGTTGCTTAAAAACTACTGTTCAACAGAACTGAAATCACAACATCTTAACAGAGGATTTGTAAATAAGCATGTTGCAAAATAATATTATTCCTTCTTTTCACAGGATGCTGTTTTTCCTCCCCAAGGCAGCAAATAAGACAGAAGCCTTCTCCAAAAAGTATGTGTGGTAAACTGTTTGTAAGAGTCACATTTCAGTATGGAAGTTTTATCACAGAAACTGATTGAGAAATTTCTTCAGGGCCATTTGTGCAGGCCCTTGTTCCAAAGAGCTGTACATCTAAGTCCTGTCTGTTCTACACCTTCTTACTATCTGATGGCAAATCTGAGTTGTAATATGTTATGTGCTCATATATTACACAGTTCAGATTTAAGAACTGACTGCATCCGACAGTCAAGGTGTGCCTCTGCCAAAGGTTTGAAGTGGTACTTTGATGACTTCCTTTAGGGCAGCTGTAACCCTTATTTCCTGAAATGGAAGACTCTATTCACTGTATCTATTCTGTAAATCTTTTGTCTGATCATTCAGAGTTCTAGCTCTCCCAGATGCAGTAAAACATCCTGGATGAAAAAATTATGTAAATAATATACGGAGATGTCGTCTGGGGAAGAGTAAAAAGGCAGCTCTCCAAGTTTCCCCAGAAGGCTCTGATACAAACCTGGAAAGATAGTAAAGCAGTGTAGACTCACGTCCTAGTAGTTTATTTTATTTGTTGTGAAAAAGGCCAGGGCATTTGTATGTTCTATGCATCAACTGTGCAGTCCACAAATATCTTGAAAACTGCATTGCTCCCAAACCTAACTTCATATCCATATAGTTGTTCTATGGACACAGATGCCTTTAATTTTTTTCTGTTGGCTAGTTGAGTACCAGAGGGATCTCTTTGGGGAATGCTGACTTTCTTTGTCTGTTCACTGTCTAGCAAGAGGCCTTGGAAATGACCATACCAGCCTCCCTTGTGTGTGCAGGGCCAACCCATACTGCAAATTAGGCCATACTTAACTATTCCTTAAGGAAGAACAGGCTATTGCTTTGAAGAGAAAGATTTTAAGTTTCACCTGAGTTACTTATGAATTCTACCTGCTCCTAAGAATGAACAGTGTAAATGGGCTGCTTATCACATTGGAAGTCCAGTCGGAATACCATTGGAAGATTGTGTAAATGTACTAGGGTGGCTGTGGTGTAAAGAGAGGAAAGTGAAGAAGAGTGCCATGGTTAAACTTTTTTTTTCAAGATGATCATATGTGACTGCAAAGAATTGACTAGAAAATCTTGTAGCCTGAGTGAGCCCTTAAAAACCCCAAATATATTCCACATGCACAGAGGAGGAGATAAAAGCATTGTTATATAAAGGGTGGTTTGCATTCAAACTCAATCCCTGTTCCAAGCAGGAAGTGGAATCCCACCTCATAATGGCAGTCCTGGAGATTTAAAATAAGTTTAGTATCAAGTAATACACCAAAGCCTCAATGCAAACCTGCATTTGATTCAAATTACTCATGCTGTGTTGGTTTAAACACACATCCTTTTTTATATTTGCTTGATCAAAACTGGCAGGCAAAATACAAAGAGCATTGTCAATTAAGCTCTACGGGTGAAGAAGAATACATAAAACATAAGCAAGAAGCAGCATTGCATCAGGGATCCTTGCCATGTATTGTTTAGTGATGTTTGATGTGTAGTTCAGATGGACACCACATCCATGAAGCGATCCTATAATCACATTCTCACAGGAAATTCATCATGTGTCTGCTCTCCCTCAGGATAAAGCATGCTGGAAAAGTGTGGTTTAAATAATGGTAGACACCACTTGCTGAAGCTGAATCTTGTTTATTTGCAGCCTTCTCCATTCCTAGGAAAGGAAAATCACTGCAGGTGCCACAGGCAAATATCTCTGAGGCAAATGCTGTGGTTTTAGTGCAGTCTAAGGAATGTTTACTCAGCATATCCATAGCTCAGTTTCATTAAAAGCTATAGTTTGTGGTTTGGTTTGATTGGTTGGTTGGTTTTGGATTTTGTTTTGTTTTTTTGTTTGGTTGGTTGGTTTGTTTTTCCACAACCAGCTCGTAGAATGGAAGGAATTGTCATCTGGACAACTTTAGCACTTTTACACGTTTTCAAATCACCTTTCAGCATGTAAGTAGTGAGCTACTTATCTATTGTGTCTGAAGCCAAATAGTGCAGAAGTTTTAGTAGAGATGTCTGGGAGCTCTGACTCTCTAGGAACATTCATTCAGGAATCCTGAGCAATAAATAATAGCACCAATGCATTTTCCTGAATAAGGGAATAAGTGCTTCAGACTTCAATACGTGGAAATTTTCTGTGTGTTAATATAAGTATTTGTATGTTTATAGATGCATACACATACATTTTCCTACTAGGAAAACAACATACTGCTTTAGTAAACTGTTTTCATTCTGAGATCATAATCACTCTTGCATGCATATATGCACACACACAAAGGGCTGGAAACAACTTCATCTCTAAATAGAAATGTACACGTTTTGGCTGGTTATGGCTTTGCTTTTCTCTCCATGCCCCCCAGGCAAATGGCAGCAAGACTCTGACTCTTTCCAAGCAAGCCTCCTGAGGCTTGTTTGCCCAAGTTCAGGCCTCTCACAGGGAGCACATTGAGCTGAGCTGCCCTGCATCCTTTCTGGCATCCATGCTGGGTATGTGAACAAGTTTATGTTACTTTCTTGATGTAGGTTTAGGAGTTATGTCATGTATTAAAGAGATACCAGTAGTGCATGTGAAATGTATGCACTCCTGAAAGCAAAAGGATTGCATTGTGACATGAAAAGCATCAGCCTCAGGTTTCCTCAGCCCCAGTGAGCAGTTTAACAAGGCTTCATGATGCATGTCACCTCTCCTGCCATGCCCGTAGGACACGCTGCTTGTCTTTATTCCTTGTGCATACTATACTGCCTCATCTGTAATTATAAATATATGTTTAGTGTCAGTTCAAAGCCTCCTCTTGACAGGGGTGTTCCCTTTTCAAGGATTTTGAATCTCTGACATTCCTTCTTCAGAAACTCCTGCTGACAGTTACCTCTGTTCAAAGAGACTGCTGGAGAAAACCTATTGCAATGCAGAGGGAAAACTGACTTTTATGTCACCCATTGGACACGCATTGGCTTCTATAACAAGAGGCCATTTTCTATGCTTGGCTGTTTTTTTACCTGGAAGGTGTTTAATGATGGGTACAGAGAGTGGATTTGTAAGACATGAAAAGGTTAGCAGTAGTTTAGCCTTTCTACTAGTTAAATCTGATGAATGAAAAAAACCTCCTCCTGGCTGTGCTTGTTCAATGTTTGTATTTTATGGAAGCTGAAACTTGGCTAACTCTGTTATTCCTTTTGTGATGCATTCCTGTGAATTAGCCTTTTTTTTTTCTTTCCTTTTTTAAAGAAGTATCCATCTGCCAGTTTATTATTATATTACAGTACCATCTAGAGGTCCCAAATGGGATCAGGTCTCTGCACAGTGTATGTAGCATACAATTGCCTTCTGGGAGAAAAAGTGTACATCCTGAGTAGAGAAGAGAAAATAAGAATTATTGACCCTATTTTATAAATGTAATAAACTGTCCTTATATTATAAATTTTTTCAGGCACTAAGATGCATGCAGTCAAACAAGGAATAGAGAGCTCCCAGGTCAGTCATTTTAGCTCAGGACTGTACTACTTTTAAAGATAGCCCACTGTCCTACATTGATACCACCAGAAATCTACTGTCTTTCTGGCTGTCCAGCAGCCATCAAGAACTCCCACACAGAAAGGCTGCTGTGTGGATCAACATGTCTCAGACACATCCAGTTACTTCCTTTGGACTGGCAGAGAGGTATGGAAATCAGAGACATGAACAAGGTCTGCTGAGCATTAATCACAAGGCTCTGCTGCCACCTTACTCTTTATTGGTCATAGTCATCTGAAAATGAGAAAAGCATTGTCTGGAGAACTTTCATCTTCTTTGTAAGGGGTTCATATTTCTGGAAGACTTTTCATCATGTAAGATTTATGAAGATATTTCTGAGAGGGTGAGTTTACAGACCTTTAGCCACTGACATAAATAAAGCATTTTCATAGACTTCCTATGAATATCCCACAGTGTAATGTTACTAAATATAGCAGTATAGAAACCTGAATTCATGGCAAATTTGGGCTGTGGTTTAGAGCTACTATAGATAGTTAGAAACCATAAGTAATTTGAAATATCCTTACTCAGATAGGTTGAGCATTATCCTCCAAGAAGGAGGCAAGACAGTAGCTGATCCTAGTGGAGGTAAACTAATACAGTAATTTTGCCCAAATGGCCAGATCTAAATCACCTAATTTAGGTGCAGCAGCACTTAGCTACAAGCCACTTTCACTCCAGGAAGATCACCCAGTGCATCTAAATGAGTCAGACAAACCAAATGGACAATTAATAGAAGGAGGTAAGAGTGTATGAATGGTGATCCAGAAGGTTGGTGTGTTGGGTAGGAACTGTGAAAATTAAAAAACATTCTAGATGCATGGTGGGGAGGATATCTGAAAATGCTTTTTGCTTCAGGACATCAGATGTTTTTATCCATGTGGGAATCATAGCATTTTGATGAGATTATGAGTGAAAAGGGAGGTAAGCACTTAAAACAAAATCTAGAAAAAATGTTAGATCTTAACATTAGGGCATACGTGTAGAAAGCAAAACATCCCCAGGACATTACACAGTTGAAAAGGTATGACTACATCTCAGAGTCTACCTCCAGTCAGTCAGGCATTCATACCAATGCCACATTCTTCCTTCTTGATGAAGCTGCTTGTTATGTGGCTGGGAAAGCAAAAGTCACAAGGCCAGAAAAGATGGCAAGAGTAAGGACAGCCCCAAACTAAGGCTCATCTGGGATGGCAGAGCTCTAGCATGCCCTTCGTTCCTGCCTGTCCCTTTCTTGTGTCAAGATACACACAAGACTTTCCAGTCTAGCACCCTGTGTTTGTGTCAACTGAGACTGCAACATTTCTGAGGTTTCACACTGTAACACTTTGTCTTACCTGCTCTTGTTTGAATTCAGCCCTTCTGCTACCAGATGCTTATGTACTCAGCCCCGCTGAACTGTGTCTGACCAAGGGACCATATTGCCTGGGTGTTTTATTGATGAAAAATAGACTGTATTGCCTGTGGCTTTGTGACCTGGGATCTATTACAATTTCTAATTTCTATATATCTACTATATATCTAGGCACCCAAGACATCTTACATATTTTTGATCAGCCCTTATTAATCTATTAAGGGTTCTAAGTCAAACTTCAAGCACAAATGGAAAATCTGTTCCTTCTGTTATTGCCCGTCAGACTAGCAGAGGACATCTGCTAACACTGATTATGCCTAACCACTCTTTCTGTGAAAATCTTTTTCCTAATGTCCAGTATAATCTTATCCAGTCGTAGCTTGAGGCCATTCCCTCTTGTTCTATCACTAATTACCTATGAGAAGAGACCAGCACCAGCCTCTGTACAACATCCTTTCAGGCAGTTGCAGAGAGCAATGAGGTAATTCCCTCAGCCTCCTCTTCTCCAAACTAAACAGCTCCAGCTCCCTGTCGTTCCTCATAAGACTTTTTTTCTCCAGGCCGTTCACCAACTTTGTTTCCCTCCTCTGCACTCACTCCAGCACCTCCACATCTCTCCTGTATTGAGGTGCCCAAAACTGGACAAAATACTCGAGGTATAGCCTCGCCAGAGCTGAGTACAAGGGGACAAACACCTCCCTACTCCTGCTGGACAAAGCATTCTGATACAAGCCAGGATGCCATTGGCTTTCTTGGCCACCTGGGCACACTGCTTTCTCATATTCAGTTACTTGTCAATTAGAACCCCCCAGGTCCCTTTCTGCCAGGCAGCTTTCCAGCCACACTTTTCCATTACATAAGATCTATGGAAAGCTTTGCAAAGTCTTGTTAAAAAAATTATGGGTTTGTTTGTTTGTTTGTTTGTTTTTCTAAAAAGAGGGCAGGGGAACTCACTGTTAAGGTGATATGCCATAGGACACTGACAATTTAAGCTTTAGGAAAAGGATTGTGAATTAAGAAAGTTGGATGTTACAATTAATTTTTTATAGGTATTGAGAATGATCTTGAAGAAAACAATTTCAAGTTCCTATGGCCCAACAACTCAGATACTACATTTTCAATATCTACTATTAATGAAAGGAGGATGGCACTAGACATTCATCACCTTTGCAGCTCTGGACCTAAGGTGCTAAGACTTCTGGATAGCTGGACTATGGAGGCACTCAGCTCTGTTCAAACTGTCTGTAAGAGCAAGCTCCAGAAGCTGGCTTTGTGCCATCATACCTGCCCCAGTGGAGGCTAAATACAGTGTGGTATGACTGACCTACATATCACTACAGAAGAGAAATGTTTCCTGCTATAGTTTCTGCCAAGTGCTATAGAGCTCTGATTGGACAGACAAATGATGGCAAATGCACTCCTAATAAAGCCAACACCATTAAGTTAGAAAATGAGGCTGCTGTCATGTATGAGTAGTGGTAGAAGCATTTCTAGCTTAACAAGGTCTGACAAGACCTTCTCAACATGCTCGAAAGAAATCAATGTCAACACCTAATCAGTAAAGCAGGTAATGGATTATTAAAAAAAAAATAGCCATAGCTGCACTTGTTCATTTGGAAAGAAGAAACATATGACTTCTACAGATATTGTAAAATATTTTAACAGTTGTCACATTTCCTAGGGTCAGGGAGAAGATGCTTTAACCCTAAGAGTTGAGATCTATACTGAAGTATGTCAGCAGAATATAGGACACATCGTGAATCTACAGACAAAGGAATTTGTAAGCTTTATCAGTCACTGCCTGGGTTTGCATAACAGGTCAGCTCAATGAAATATACATGAACAGCATCTGTTTCTGCTTTTAAGGCCACAGTGTGCAATGTGAACCATCACCCACTGGATAGAACCTGGGTGATAGGATGAGAATCCAGCATTTCAATGGGCTACAGAGAAAGTATTTGCTGTTGTTGCTGGGAAGGTAGTGAAACAGGCTGAAAGGAAGATTGGACAAATGGCTTGAACTCAAGTTTTCTCAGACTCTCGGGAGTAAACCAGAGAAGATAGAACCATAGCTAACAGTCTCAGATAGGGACTAGATAGTGCTGTAGCTCTTCTGCATGTGCATAGTTACTAAAATAGAGTAGAATAAATCCCTTGTCTTGGGGTTTAGTCACTGCCTAACTTGTGGAAATTGGGCAGGTACTTGCAAGGTGCTGACCCAAGAAGGTTCTTACATCTCTCTCTGCAGCATCTGCAATCAGTAAGGTCAGGACAGAACACTGGGTAGATGCTTATTCTGAGACAGTGTGCCTACTCCTGTGTTCATGAAAGAATCTAGGCTGAAGGTGCTGACCCTTCTCATCTGAGAAAATGGATAGGGTTCTGCACTAAACAGCTCTGAGTCCCTGAACTCTCCTCTCTGTCCCAAAGCTGCCCTCTCCAGGCTCCAATGCTGCTGTGCCAGGAACAAGTCCTTTTCCCCAGCACTCCCCGCCACCTGTGTTATACAACAGGTTCTTGCCTCATTGCTGGACCAACAAACCTGTGAGATCAGCTTTGCTTTGACCCTAGGTTAAATGAGAAGTGTCCCCCCTGCATTTAGTCTACAACCACAGAACTGAGATAGACTAAATGAGAATTGGGGCCCTTCCATCTTTTTTTTTAATTATTATTTTTTTCACTTCTCACTGCTGCTACTGAGAATCACTGGAGACATGTCGGGCCTGTGCAATGCACAAGCCTGAGGCTGCCATGGAGGAGCTCCCCTGCGGTTATTAATCTGCGGTGTCTACAGAACACAGGGACTGAGTGTTTTGAACATAACCCCCTTTGCTAGATTTTAATGGATCTTCAAGTGTCAAAAAGTATCACTGTATCCTTAAAAGATGGTCTTTATTAATAGATCAGGAGAATGGGAATTGCAAAGTTTTTTCTTCTTTAAAATACCACTAATAATTAGCTCCCTGCCATCCATCGCTAAAAGTGAGAAACTCTCATCAGCTTATTAGTGCTCCTAATAGCGCTTGGAAATGGATTAGAAATCCTTCTCACTTCCGTCGTAGTCTCTAAAACAGCGCCAAACGTTGACCAATGTCTTTCTCCACTCACCTGCCGAGAGCCTGCCGCACCATGAGGCTGCAGCCAGAGGCGGGCGGCAGGGCGCCCGCCTGCCAGCAGGTGGCGCCGCGGCCCCAGCCTGGGTCAGCGGCTCTCCGCCCGTCGGTGCCCGCCCGGGGCGGGAGGTGACAGAGGGAGCGGCTCGGCCAAACCGCCCCGGAAGCCGGGAGAGCGGAGGGGTCAGACTGGCCTCCGGGACTGCTGCAGCACCGACCGCGAGAGGCGGGCGGCGGAGGGAGGAGAGGGCGGCGGCTGCAATTGCCGGGAGAACGGGTGGGTTAGAAGAGTGCTGTGTTACGGAAGCAGGTGGAAGATGTGACAAATATTTGCATGATGTATTTGGTATGAACACTCCCTCATCTGTTATTTCACGTGATGTGCTGTGGAAGTGGTTGCTGAAGAAACTGAAAACGAATAGGAAGACTGTGGCATGGAGGAGTCTCCTGGAGGAGACATCACCAAGGCTCCTGTGCAATCAGCGTACTCCAGCCAGCATGAAGACTGGTTCACGCTTCCCAAATTTATGACTCGAAGCAATGAGGTAACTCCAGATACAAGAGACCCCAGCCTACAGCAGGCTGAACGTGTGTCATCTGGGACAGAGACCTACTGTTAGCAAATGGTCAAGGGAGCAGCTCCGCAGCTGCACGTTTCAAGACTAAAATGGTTTTGGAGAATTGATGGCCATTGTTAGCATGCTTGGAAGAGCAGAGAATAGGGATAAAATCTAGTGTTAGGTGGAACAGGAACTTGTTACAGTGCAGTGTGGAAGTTAGGGCAGCTGCACAGGAGGCAAACACAAAAAGCACTCGAGAAAATCATAACCATGTGCGCTTGGCAAGTGGATTGCTATTTTTTATGGAAGCTGAAGAAATGAAATTGTGTTTGGGTAGATGATAGAGTGAAGGCAGGATTAATTAGTGCTAGAGGAGACACGATTACTTCTTGGTACAAGAGAAGACCATTTCATTGCAGTTTGTTGACCAGAGTTGATGTCTCTGCTGTAATACATCAGTTGAACCCAATGTAAGATCTAGTTTATTTTGTTCTCAACACACAGATTTCATAACCCTGGATCTCAATCTAAGTTCTCTGCAGATACTCTGCTTCCCATCAGTATTTCTCCCTTCTTTCTGACCTGTGATTTTGGTTACTTCAGATGGAATAGGTCCTTGAAGTGAAAGAAGGGGCACTCATCACACCTCAGACTTCACTCATTATTTTGTGAGCTGTCCAAACTGCTATGCTGACCACCTCATGCTTCTCAGATGGTGCTGACTGTACTTCTAAAGCTAGTGCTTGCACGCAGGAGAGGAACAGGTGAGTCCTGCTCTGTCCACTGTCTTTGTCCTCTTCATATCATGTGGCTAAATGAGGAACACTCCATTCATGTTACCAACCCAGAACTTTCTGTGATATTCTCAGGGGGTGTTGAGCTCCCCTCTCTGTCAAAAAAGGAGTTTCTGCCCCTCCTTCTGTGGGATGAAAACTGCAGGGATTCTCCCAGCCTATTTTAAACTGAATATTAAGAAGCCACTTCATATTGAGTACATTAAAAGGTAAACCACTGATGCTAGGAGAAATGAGATGAGATCCTCACCACAACAGAAAAATATTTAATACAGATCTCATGAAGAAGTTGTTTCCCTTTTTTCTCCAGGAAGCTGACCTTTCTTCATTAGATGGTTTGGCATTTTCAGATAGAAAATTATTGTTATTGAGTATTCCTCTTAGTCTTGACCACAGCAGGAATTTTCCACTTCTAGGTTGCCTTCTGACTGTATACAACCTGCCATGCTTGTGTATCCAGCCCAAACCTTGTCCAGAAGTTCCAAGGTCTTCTCCCTAAAATAACATCAGTCATGTGGGAGGAATGGTGAAATCCTCTAGGGAAAACAGTGGCCAGTTGTCCATAACAGACCATTTCAGACAGCAAACAGGCTGCTCCTTGCTTGGGTTCAAATTGCTCCAGGGAAACAAACAAACAAACAAACACACACACAAAACAAAACAAACTAAAAAACCAAACCAAACAAGAAAAGTGGCTGGGAGTGCACTAAATTAATTACCACATGAGAGAGTTCCTTACTGCAATCATCCTTCCGGTCACTCATCACACCTGGGGATAAAAATATGTTCTGTTTTATACTGCATGTGCAAGAAACTCATCACTTCAGGGAATCATTGGACCTATTTTACATGTGCAAAATGATTGCGGCTAGGCTGTCAAGAAGGAATCTTGACATGGAAAATTAATAATTAGTTTAAATTTTTCTTACGTGATCACAAAACTCAATGATAAAAGATGTACAGTAACTATGTGTGCATTTTATTAGATTGTTTCATAATGAAATCTTAGCTGGAAATTAATTTAAAATTCCTGAGATCATGCATAAAGTTGGAAAGGTGCCTTGATGGCTCTGAAAGAAGCCATCAAGTTTAATGGTAGTGCATCAAATCAAGAAAGGAGTATTTAGTGAGAGCAGTATTTCATATCGTCTTTGACATCTTCATTAACAATCAGAATAGATTACACATCTCTGACACTTTCAAATGACATTGGGTTAGAAAATGTTGCTGAACTGAGAACAAAGCAGAAGAATACAGTGAGATTAAAATGTGGATAGAATTGAACAATATGATATTTGTTTGAGGAAAAAAAATCCAAGCAAATGTGAAGATATAAACAAAAAAATAATCAATGGATAGTAAATATCAAGCAAGCTAGTGAATACCAGGGTGCATATACCCCTTCACTACACTGCTGTGCCAGTCCAAGGTGTGGTAACTCATCTATATATGTGTCTGCTGTGCCAGTCCAAGGTGTGGTAACTCATCTATATATGTGTTTATGTAATAAAGTAGAGTTACAGTAGCTCCACTGCCACATTATGTTAAATTCAGGACAGTATTATTTGAGCTGGAGAAACTTCAGGGAAGACTAACAGAAGCAGTCTAAGATTTAATGGAAAAGAAGTATGTATATATAAAACACTGTGTAAAATATAAGACATATTTAAGGGGATTTATCCTTTGGTGGGAGCTAATCAATACATGTCTTTTCTAGTAAAGGTAGAGAAATGGAAAATACTGTCCTATGTGCATAGAACAGACACCTAGGCAGTGCTGATAAGACTCACAATCCAAGCACTGGACAATATTTCCCCCACAGTTCATTATACCTTACCTTTGTGAGTGCCTCCTATCTAATTTTGGAGGTGGGATGTTCTGTCAGTGATGACACTGGAAGGTAAAGTATACACTTACAATAGGGCGTTTTTAGTCTGTGAATTACTTACAATAAAATAAAATAATATTTTTTTTTTTTATTTCCAGAAGGAATAAGTCTATCTAGATAAAAAGAAATAAGCACTTTTTAGAGATCAACTACATCAGCTGCAAGATTTTGCCATCACAGAACCAGTGGTTGAATTCCTGATAATATTTTGCCAGTGAATCTCAGCCACAACCACCATTTTTCCTCGGTGACATAACTGGCAATTCTGAGAGAACAGAATCCAATGCAATGCTTACTGTATGCCACATTGTGCCCTATCAGATCACAAAAGTTGCACTGTTTCTGTACTATGATAAAGAATGTTGATGGCATACAGAATGTTGATACAAGTTTATGGCTGTGCAGTGTGAGAAAACAAAACTGTTTCATCAATAGCAGCATTCTTCAGTGGTCACAGACAATGCCAGCCATGGTGGAGGAAGTTACACTTCACAAATACAGGAAACATGAAAAAATGTGTCGGTGACAGTTCCACCTGTCTTCCTCAGATGGTCAAGAAATGTATAGAGCTCTTTTGCTTGAGAGTTTTGATTTACAAATGAGTCTTGAAAGGAGCTTGAGTTAATATGTTAATATTGGGTTATTGATAATTTGGACTTCCAGGCTTGTTAGTTAGTTCCCTGTCCCAGATTTCCCAGATCTAAAAACCTGCTGTTGCTTGCTTACAGGTGCTTGAAGGTACACCAGTATCGCGAAGTACACAGGTCATACTGGGAGCTCCTCATGCTGATGTTCACTTGGTAATGGACAGTCAAATTAGTTCACTCATCTGTTGTGAAGAATTAATGATGGAATCTCAGTTATACATTGTCCCTCTTTTTTTCTAAAGCATGCTCATTTAGATACCTGGATCTGATTAAAAATGCACTTATTTGGCAAATCTATTTCAACACAGTCATAGATGAAGAGTGACATTGCCTTCCACCACCTATTTCAAGTGAATATTTTTTTTTTATTTATAGACAACAAAATCAATCGGATAAATAAAGTCAGCAAGAGAATGTCGGGTAATGTCAATGACCTGCTTGTATGTAAAGCAACAATTCTATTTTGGTCCTGAGGTACCCAGAGACTGGATACTGTTGCCAAAAAATTAAAGGCAAAAATTAATCACAATTATGCCATAAATAAATGTTGGTCTGTTTTACAGCTCTATCTGGGTTCTGTCCTCAGTGCTTCCTCTCCAGCTTCTCCTAACCAGTAATGCTGCAGCAGCTGGAAATGGCATTAGTGGTTTATATCTGAGTGGGGAGCACTTGGATCAGCAAACATAAGTTTCTAAGTCTGCATTTGGGAAATAAATGCTGTGCAAACTCTTTTGACCTGCTCAGGAGCCAGCATTGTTCACTCCTTGAAGAGCAGGGATTTGCAAGAAATGAGGAAATGCTGGCTATGTAAATATCTCTTCTTGAGACACAAGAGCATGAGCAGATTTCACAGATGACGTGTCAGTGAGTGCTAGCAGCAGCAGATCCATGGTTTGGCGTACAGTGGATAAAATCCAGCCACTTGTTTGCATCTCCACATTGTCCCAACTCAGCTTTGCACTGGGGGCTGCCTGCTGCCATGCCAGGGCTCTGCCTGCATGCTTAGTCTGCTCCATGGAGTGCTGGCTCACTGACTGACACCATGTCATTTCTGCATATCGTAATAGAACGAGCCTTGGAGATTCCTTTATAATACCACAGATATACATAAGCAGATGCTCCAAACAGATGTAATCAAAGAGAGATGTGATCTGAAGATTCCCACACTGGCTCTGGGGTCCAGTGAAAATATATGTAGCTCAGACTGACAACAAGCTGGGCACATGGCAAGGAGCTCACCTTTCCACCTTGCTCATGTTGGCTGAGCAGAGCGAGCTAGGTACAGCAGATAGGAATGTTCAGCAGCTGCTGGGGGACACCTGGAGATGACTAGGCTGCAGGATGGCCCTGTCATTCATTCGTGTAGTGCCTGCCCCTGCCCTGTGCTGGCTGCACACACTGCTGTCCTTGGAGGATCTTTCTTGTAGCAGATGATTTGGTCAGAATCAGCTGTTTTCTTTGCCAGAATCTACCCAGTTTGCTCTTCCACTATGACCTTTTCCTTCTGGTGCATGGTGAGCAAAGAGGAGTGGGTGAGTTTTCTGTAACTAGCAGAGAAGGCAGTAAAGCTATTTCTGCTCATATAAAAATGCTCATCTTAGGGTATGTTCAGTGGAGGTTGAGGAGATTGTGGAGTGAGGGAAGTAGGGGAGTTAGTGCCAGAAACGGAGGGTGGAGAGAGTGTGTCTTTCTTTCCATGTCGTCCCTGTGTCTGGTGCTGTCATTAGGTTTCCACCAGTTCCTCAGGTCTTCTCTTCCAGAAGCTCATGGTTATCTGTCTCAAGAAAGGAGATACATTCGTTTTAGAGGATTATGGGGAAAACATGTCAGATGGTGAAGTGGAACAAAAAGAACAGTTCTATGAGAACAGTAGTGCCACCTAGAGCAGGTCCCAAACAGGACCAAACAGGAAGTGTATGCTTGGTGGGGGCAGGGAGATTTGACCCATTTCAAGGAAAATTTGACTAAAGAATTTCCTCATTTAAGATCATAGAATATGGGGGTGGAAAAAATCTTCAAGGTGTAGTTTTCTAAGGAAATGCAATGTGCATTTCTATGAGAAAAGTAATCATTTCTTGAATTGACTCATGCTACGGGCTTGATCCAAAGTCCAAGGAAAAACCTTAGGGTGTAGGTGGGAACTTTTGACACTCAGTTCAAAAAGAACAGGACCAGGCTTTTGCTCCTGAAAACCAAACCAAAAACCCAACCCAAACCAAAACCCTAACCTTTCCAAATGCTTTAGAAATAATTTATTATTTGAATTGATGTAGCTATGCCATTATTAATAACAATAAACACCCACAAATATATGTTTTAAAGATACTGTACCTAAATAGAAATGTTAGACATATCTACTTATAAGTATGTTGCCAAAAAAAATCACTTAATAGAAAAAGTAATAATATAAAGATTGTATAGCTTGAAAATAATATATTAATGAGCACCTTTCTGTCCTTTAGAGTTAAGATAAACTGTTTTCTGGTTTGTGGAGATGAACATTATGCTTTTCAGAATAGCTGTTTTGTTCATCTTTTCTTACAGAATTCAGCTGGGTGACAGTAGCTATGATTTCAATAGGCTTCAAAAGTTTCTGCTAATAATTTTGATGACAGTAGGAAAAATATAAATAGGAAACATATAATGCCTATTTGTCAAAGTTCATATTGTCTGCAGAAACAGAAATCAGGATTTTAACAACATTTTTATATACAAGCATTATAAGACATTGAAATAGTTTAAAAGGTTTGGAGGTGTCCTTTGAAACAGATGAGAAATTTTTAATTTATATTTAAAATAATATTAATTTACAGTAATAGTATAAATAGTAATATTTTTATAAAGAGACTGAGACGGAAAAACATGTAAGAAAAATAAATTAAATTGAGATTCACAAAATTCCGAAATTTTTTGATGTCCCATTTCTTTATTTAGATTCTCCATTTCTAGAACTAACATCAAACTAAACTGATCTTGCCCCGATCTGACCTTGTCACCAAAGCTGTCCTTGGGATGTACCAAGTCCGAATTCGTCTGGGGATCATTTGAACATGTGATTTGCGCTCAAAAATGCCCTGTAAATACAAACAACTGTTATGACTCCAGTACATTTAATGACAAAAATGTGCTAATGTTGTGTTCCGGACGTTCGTCCTTGCATTACATTCCTTATAAGGGCAATGCAGCTCGACCCGGACAGTCGGGCTGCAGGGCTGCCCAGACGAGTGTCCATCCCTCCCGCGCTCTCCTGCTGTCCTCTCTCTTTGCTCCCAGTAAAATAACCTAAAATAAGGTGTGCTTCCCACACTTCCACCTCCTGAAGTGCACGCAGCTCACAGCCCTCTGCAAAGACACGCTCCGACGGTGCCTCACCGATCGTAACACGAAACGCCGGGAAACCAGAGAGCAAACCTGCCTCTACCACTAAAACTCTTGCTCCTCTGAGCTGGGAAGAGGATGACTTTTGGAAATGATGATACCAATACCAATAATCGCCCCCATCCCTACGCCGCCGTGGGACGTAGAAAGGCCTCTCTGCTGGGGCCCCTGCATGCGTCGTTGCGAGGGCGAGGGGAGGCGATGAAAGGAGGTGGCAGCGCCCGCAGGTGTACGGGGTGTAGGCACGCGTATGCTGTCGACCCCTCCCAGGGACCGCCATTGCTTCGAGGATTTTCCTTCCCTTGCCCAGATAGCAGGACGGAGCAAGGTGCGAGGTGGGCGAGGCCGGGTTTGGGGGCTTAGTTGCCGGACACCTGCATGGCAGCCGCCCCTGAGGACACGAAGAGGCTGCTGGGGGTCCTCCAGGGCAACGGCAAGGAAAGCACCTGCCCTGGCAAGGAAGTACTTTTAATTAAGCGCGGTAATGACCTCCGCCTCGGCAGGGGAAAATGAGCCAAGTGCTTTTGCACTGCAGGCCGAGACCTCGTCAGTGACGGCTTTGCCCGAGCTGCCGGACCCGAGGTAAAGTTACGGCAATGGGGAAGGTTTAAGAAGGCCCCGGTGCTCCGGCCGCCGAAGGGGACCTGCCGCGCGAGCCACGGCCGCGGGCCCCACTGGCAGCGGTCTCCGCCTTCCTCCGTCAGCCTGGTGCTGCCTCTTTCTCCAACATGCCCAGAGGACAGAGAAGGGCAAAGGGTTTGCTCTCTTGTTTCCACATTTCGGGGGAAAATGCCACTTTTCCGGGGCTAACAGTTCCTTCCCCTGTCTCTGTGGTTCCCTTGCAAGAAAAAGAAAAATCCCAGCGAGGCCCTTGAGCCGGCACAGAGCAGATGAAGGGCTTTTCGGCAGGGCAGCCGCCGTAGCTACGGGCTAACGATGGCCTCCTGGGGAGAGCTGCTCGGTGCCCTCGTCGGTGCCCCCCGCCGCAGGCACACCGCTAGCCCGGGCACGTCGGCGCTGGCCCGCCCGCGGAGCGCCGGTATGAGAGAGAGCTTTGTGTCCCTGCTGCCTGCACCGCAAGGAAGCCGTGTCAGAAGGCGCCCAGGTCATGAGGAGAGAGGGGGAAGCCTGCCCCAAGGGGTGGTGGTAAGGGAGGGCATCTCAGGCTGCCGCGACCTGTCAGTCCAGCATCAAAATGACATGCGGGGCCTTGTAAGATCAGTTGCCCCCTCTAAGGCGGCATCTTTCGAGGACTGGAAAAAAAAATTGTCTTGCAGCCACTGTAATCCACGTCTTTCGTTTACTATTATTCAATCAGGATTTATCTCTAGTTTTTTAGGAGGCTACTTTTCCAGGACTGTTACTCGATACTGATCCATTAAATCATTCCAGCTGAGAAATAAATATATTTGCAACCAGCTGGATTTCTTAAATAGTGTCTCCGTCTCCCTTTAGAGTATGAGCAGACCCGACGAGAAAACACTTTGCTTTAGCATGGAAACCCCACATTTGCCCAAAGATTACCACATGGAGTTCGTTCAATGCCAACAGTATTCTCTCCCTTTCTCTTCACCAGATTAGATTTCTCCCAGCCATAAAATGCCTCCAGAAGCGAAATATCATAAAATGGCAGCGCAGACCAACCGAGTGAGTCGGCAGCAGACTTAAGCCTTCTCTAGCATTAACACTGCAGCCTTTGGCAGAGCTCCCCCGATTCCCCTGATCCCACCCAAGCGGCGCGGCCCCGGGGAGAGGCAGCTGGGGATGGGGACCACCACACTGCATATCGACCGGAGCGGGGGGCATTTTGTGGCATCGAAGTGCAGCGTCGGTAAAAGCACAGGGGAGCCTGCCCCCCGCCCCGGACACTGCTTCACTCCCCTGCCGTAGCGGGGCGATGCACAGGGCGACTGGTCTCGGCAAACCCTTCCGAGCATCCAGGCATGAGACGAGCGATGCAAGGCGACTGGTCTCGGCAAACCCTTCCGAGGATCCAGGCATGAGACGGCCAGACAGGGGGCAGCAGGAGGTGGGGACGGGCAGGGCAATAGCCCCGTCTTTCCCTCCCCCGCCGAGCCTGGGGTGTTTGTTTCAAATTAATGGTGGCGGCATCAGTGCCGAGCGAGTACCGTCAAGGAGGCTTCATTTGCCACCGCCTGGCACTAGTCGAGGTAATAAAAACACCCGATTTATAGTAATTACGGGAGAGCGACTGGCCACCCTCCGCCTCCGGCGATTCCCCGCGCTGACGGCACCTCGGAGACATTACCATCACAAAGTGATAGCATGTACGTAGGAGCCACTGTCTCTTTCACTGTGCCGGCCTCTCCCGAACAGGAAAAAAAAAAAAAACAAAAACCAAACCACACACACACAAAAAAAAAAACCAAAACAAAAATGCCGTTCTAAACTGAAAGGTGTCTGGGTCTTTTCTCCGACCTAAATCACCCCGCAGAGTCACGGCACCGTGGAGTGCTTGTCGCACCTGTGAAGGCACTGGCATTTTCTGGGCATGCTTGGGCAGACGGAGCCCGGCTCCGCACACCTCCGCAGCAGCAGAGACCGGTGCCAGCATCGTCTCCTGCTTCCGATCGCCTCGGTTCAGGATCACCTTCTGTCTCAGACCACCTCCGTTCAGCGTCACCTTCTGTCTCAGACTGCCTCGGTTTCTGCTAAAATCTCTAAGTGAGGTGCGATAGTAGACCTCTGGCCCTTCTAGCTTAGGAAGGCAGCGAGGACGGAGCCTACCCGCATGACACTCTCTTCACGGCCATCACGGTTCCGCGCCCCGCGCTGCGCTGCTAACACCTCCCTGCCCCACGTCTGCTTTCACTTGATTCTGAGAGTTTTACTGACTTTCCAGCTGTTTATAATTTCGTTGTGTGTGCGCTCGACGGTGTTCCAGCTTTTACGTGTCCCCTCTCTGTCTCAGCACTAGAAGCAGCTGCGCGGTGCGCAGTGCCGCGGGTTGCAGCGGGGGAGACACCCCCTTGCCCCTGACCCCGCAAGCAGCCTCAGATCTGTTCACCCTGCTCCAGCAGTCCCTGCGTGCTCCACGCTTGCGGCCCCAGGGAGGCCGTGACCTTGCCCTTTCTCCTCAGGCTTCGGTCGTGGGCAGCGAGGTGAGCTAGAAGGAATGGGCAACAGTGAACAGATCCTCGCCTGCCGTCGGCAGGTAGCAACCAGTTCTCCGCGACGAGGCAGCTTCGGCTGTCGCGGCACGGGCAGCTCCGGCGACGAAAGCCGCCACCCGCTCGGTTTCACGGCGCCGGAGTTCATGAAAAGAAGAGGGTTCGCGGCTCGACCCTGCTCGGTGGTCGGGTAGGGCCTCCCGAGGGGATGACATTCTCTCAGGTTTTGGTAATGTTTTCACCGGTGATAATGGGGACGATATTTAAACGCCTTCGATTAAACGCAACCCACGGAACAAGAGAGGGTCAGTCACCTGCACCCCCTCCCTGGCAGCATCCTAAGGTGTGCAGAGAGAAATGTCTCTCCGACGGGTCACTTGCTGTCTACGCTCCCGTCTTCTTGTGATGAAGTGCGTGTTCCTGAACGGTGTGGGTGACACTCGCGGCCCGCTGCCACCAGCGGACACCCTCCTCGGGGCACCTGCCGCCGGGGTTTGCCACCGGGCTTTCCCATGAGGGAAAGCCGAGCCCCGCAGAGGGGACAAGAGGTGCCGAGAGGGGTGCGTAGAGCTGCCTCTTCCTTGCGGTAGCAGGGGCAATGCCTCGGCCGCACTGGATAGAGGGAAATGGATCACTCAAGAGCCTGCCCGGTCACTGTGCCCGGCTCTATGGGCAGGATCATCGGCGGGGAGAGAAGGAAACAAAGATGCCTTTTCTGCTGAAGTGCTCTCGCATCGAGTCTCTGTTCTCTCCCCAGAGCAACTGCATCTAAACCGACGCCCTGGAAAGGAGGGATTTGGGATATCTCTGCCCAGACGCAAAGTCCTGCACGACTAGAAATTGCTCTTCCAATATGACTCACTGGACTTTGCCCAACTTTACAGCAAACTGTAAGCTTCATAAAGTACTGTTTTCTAACTCTTCATACACCCCGCGGGTTTTTTTCTTCCTCACTGTTGCCAGCCAGTCTTGCCTGTGTTGACACCCAGACTAGCTCCTGACCGTCACCATTCAGGCTCAGATTGTCCGTCCCACACGGTAGCTGTTATTACTGCCTCAGTTTTCACGCTGCAGCCTATTTCTTTGGAGAGCAGGGCAGCACAGATGAATTTTCCTGATGAAGGTAGCTTTCATCGGGTTCTTTACAAAATCTATTCCCCCCTCCTCTTTCCTGTCCCCTAGATACACATGCACCATACCGAGGTTTGCATTTTTCATGGCGGGACAAGCAAGTCTATAAAAGGCATGTTTGTTTTTCCTGGCTGTTTCAAATATGCATTTCCTGGAGGTCTTCGAATCTAACGGGGTCATCAGAAGCACATGTGCGATTTTCATCTTTCCAAGTGATTTCTTTTGTCTCCTCCTTCTACTGAGCAGCACCGTTTGCTGATGTAACTAACATTTTACCTGTCTGTTCGACTTAGCTACAACTAAATGTCTCTGTTTCCCTCTGATTCCCAGACTCTTGGTGAAGTCCCAGTTGGGTTCCGTGTGTCTGTATTTTTTTTTAAGGAGTAAAGGAGTATCTCTTTTTTCCTCTCTCTCTTTTTTTTTTTTTCCTTTTTTTTTTCCCCCCTGGAGGACATGGTTTGGGCTTGAGACAGGAAGAGCTCATTGCTCGGCTGCCCAGTTCGTCCGCCAGCCACTACCTCCTGGTGCTCCCGGGAGCAGAGCGGGAGCAGCTCTGTGGCACACGGACTCCAAATATAGAAGAATTTGATATTTAGAGATGAAGATAGAGCATTCTAGCCCAAAGCCGAAAAAGAAAAAATCAACAACAACAAAACACAAACCCAACCAAACAAAGCAAACAAATGACAAAAAAATTTAATAATAAAAAACATCCACTAAAATCCAGACAACCAAACAAAACACACAACCCCAACCCCTATTCCCCCCCCCCAAAAAAAAAGCCAAAACCAAAACCAACCAACCAAATAAAACCCAAAAAACCAACAACACACCAAACCCAAAACAAAGAATCACACAACTCCCTCTCCCTTTTATTTAAACGGGAGGTAGATAGACCTTCCAGAGCATGGAGCCATCTCCCCGGTGCGGGAAGGGGAAGCTTTGAGCCCCACTTCCTGCAGCAAAATGAGAAACTGACGTCTCAGCCCAGATTCTTAATTTAAGTATGTACTTTTCCAAACCCCAGAGCTACTCTCCTCCAGACAAAACCTTCACCTTTTCCTTGTGTGCTGAAGCACTGAAAGTTCCCTTCAGTATATTTTTCTTGGCTGGCTGAGTCACAGCGTTTTGATTCACTAAGCAGAGGAAGTTAAAGTGCTCTGTAGTGAGGGCCAGTGGCCAGTGTTTTCATCCTTATCCTCCTACATTATTTGTCATGCTCAAGTGAGGTTTGTTCAAGGCAAGATCTTGCTCATATCGGGCTGCATTTGTTTCTCCTGAAGAAGGCAATAGATTTTATTTCTGGGTCTGGTAACAGGAGGCCAAGTGCCTCACACAAAAATCACTGGGCAGGCAGGGGCACTTTCAGGGCATTTCTTTCCAAGGCTGGAGCAGCCCCTGTCAAACACACATTGAGGCTTCAGCTAGGCCCAAACTGATGAGGAGGAGAAGAGGCAATGTAGCTTTCTGTGGGGCAGCCCACCAGTAATACACCAAGCAGGAGACTTCTCTACATAGTTTGTGTTGAATTTCTCCAAAATGTCCTGTATTGTCTAAAGGAAAATGCAGCCACACAGCCTTGTAGATGAGACACAACTGTGTTTTCCAGAGGGTCCTCTTTACCCCCAAGACCAGCAAAGTCTTACAGAAGAAAGGTGTTTAACCAGAAAGATCTGACATATGCTCCCCTACTCCTAGGGAAGTCTCTTACTCCAACAAACTTGACTCCTGTACCCAGTAAAGTGTCATGTGCCCTTTTGGGGACTATGTCACATCTTCATTACCCTGATGAAATTTTCTCCCTTCATCTTCATCAGTATTTCCCTAGCAGGGTGATGAGCTTCACCTTGGCAGGACAGACAAAATTGTCTTCTGTCCAAAATACGCAGTTTCTCTCATAATTCTCTTCAGCACAACACCAGGACACTTAATACTCATGTATAAAGTACAGGACTTCCCAGCAGAACAAACCTGCTCTAGTACACAGTGAATACTTAGGGCCCTGCTATCCTTAAGGAGCTACTCCTTTGAACTCTCATTTCTGGGGTCTGTAAATGCTGCATTAATTTTGTGATTTGGTAAGGTTTAAGTTTGAGGGGAAACACTACTTTTGTATATATGTGTGTGTGTGTATGCATATAGCTGTATGTATGTGTGCGCACATGAGAAAAGCATAGAGCAGCTTCTTCCCCAGGTGTCTGAGCTATAAGGGCTTATCCGTGGGACTTGCTTGCTGTATCCTAGCCTCAATCTGGGAACAGACAGGGAGAGATCAATGGGTAAAGCCTGCTGGGTCTGGACCATCTTTTTATTTATGCCCCAAACCCTGCGCACATACCCTGCAAACAACCAACCCTGAGATGAGATATATGCCTCATGTAATGTAATGCCAGTGAATCATGACTAATCTGTTTAAAACCAAGGATTAGTCAGGTCAGTTTTGGCATATTCCTCTATCGGGAACTCTTTTTTTGTGTGTGGAAAATCAGGGGGATCTGGGCTAATTTACCAAACCTCATTGCTAAGGCAAGTACAGCCTGATAAAATGAGTTTTGACATGTACGGGGTGTCAGGCTGCATTACACATGTCCCATCATCTGGCTTTAAGCTGTGTGCACCCTTAAATGCTGGGCTGACCTGCAGATAAACTTTTTTCTTACTGCATGAGTTCTATCTTAAACTGACTTCAGCGACTTGTCCTCTCTTCCTTTCTCCCAATATAAGTGATCCTAGCTGCAACTTATAGTTTTCTTTGCCTTTGCTTTCAAAGGGCCTTTCTCACACTGTCAACCCTTCATTTCCTTTCCCCGATCTAATTCTTCCTCATCTGTGCAATATGACCACATAAACACCATTCTGCTTTCATACTGCCTCTTAAAATGTCCCCCATCTTCTTGGTTTTACTCTTTATCAAATGTCTTTCTTTCTTTCTCTCTTTCTTTCTTTATCTCTTTCTTTCTTTTTCTCTTTCTTTCTTTCTCTCTTTCTTTCTTTTTCTCTTTCTTTTTTTCTTTCTTTCTCTCTCTCTCTTTCTTTCTTTCTTTTCTTTCTTTTTCTTTCTTTCTTTCTCTTCTTTTTCTTTCTTTCTTTCTTTCTTTCTTTTCTTTGTCTTTCTTTCTTTCTCTTTCTTCTTTTTCTTTCTTTCTTTCTTTCTCTTTCTTTCTTTCTTTCTTTCTTTCTTTCTTTCTTTCTTTCTTTCTCTTTCTTTCTTTCTTTCTTTCTTTCTTTCTTTCTTTCTTTCTTTCTTTCTTTCTTTCTTTCTTTCTTTCTTTCTTTCTTTCTTTCTTTCTTTCTTTCTTTCTTTCTTTCTTTCTTTCTTTCTTTCTTTCTTTCTTTCTTTCTTGCTTCCTTCCTTCCTTCCTTCCTTCCTTCCTTCCTTCCTTCCTTCCTTCCTTCCTTCCTTCCTTCCTTTTTTCTCTTTTTTCTCTTCTCCATCAGGCAAAGCCTTAAGGCTCTATTTCAGTTTCAAGGCCATGTATTATTAACCCAGTCATTCTGTTTTTCTTCCCTAATGTAATTCTATCTAAAAAAACCCAAACCAACAAACCCCCCAAATAATTAACTAGCCAATTAATTAATTCTTTGCAATATTGCACCACCGCATAAGTTATTTTACAGGGAGCAGGTATCTTCCATAGCCCTGGGAAGCAGTGATTCTTTTACTTGTGAAATATTTGTTTTCAAAGGATTAAAATTCATAGTTAAAATTATTTGATGTCCCTCAAAGGACATAACAAGATCTGCTGTTTAGATCCTAATGCACACAGGACCACACTGGTAAACTCCCACAGCAGAGGCAACAGCCACATCATCTCCATTGCTGAAAAATCACCCCAAAGAGGATAAACATGAGAAACATAAACCTGAATATATCACGTTGTCTACTTCTTGACAATGTACCCCGCTGCACCCCAGCATAATGAGAACATTTAGTTTACAACCAGTAATAAGAGACACCTTCTTTTACTGAGGCAAATCCTCCCTGTTACCAGCACCCATACCTTCCCTTCTACAGACTTTAACGGGGTCTCAGAGAATGTCCATGGAGGTCCACAATGGCACAGAGGCCCTAATGCAGCCCCAGATTTTATCAAATTAGGACATCACCCACACAAAACTCCCACCGACTGACATTTCGACCAGGGTCTGAAACCTGGGTGCAAACTTTGCTGATTTACGCATATTTCTATCCCACTGGAACCCATATAGTTTTCTCGGTTTATTTTTCACAAGAAATTAATTTTGAAAGGAAAAAATAATATATATATAACCGCCCTGTATCTCTGAGGAACATTTCAAACAGATGATGTGTCACGTTCGGCTTCTAGCAAAGAATTTGGTAGCAAGAGTGCTACCAAATAACGTAATCACCCAGAGCTCTTATCTTTTCATGAAGCAAACTTGCAAGCAGCTTGTCTGTTTCTTTTGCCACCCTGTCCTTACAGAGAAGGGAGGGGAATCAAAAAAAAAAAAAAAGAAAAAAGAAAAAGGAGAGGATGACGGAATTGCCTTTCCCGGCATCGATTCCCCAGGCACGGGAGAGGCGTTGGCAGCCCAGCTATGCCGGACCTCGCAGATCTGGTGGCGCTCAGTTTGCAAACCCCCCCCTGGAGAATGGGGACGAAGGGGACGGTTTCTGCCTGGGCCAGGGGACACCAGTGCAGAAAAGTCTGCCGCCTGTCCTTCCAAGCCCTTGGGCCTTTCCTGCTCCGTCCACACCAGCTTCCCGCCTCACTTTGGGCCCGCACCGTGAGTCCTTCCCTGTCCTCTCGCCTCTCTGTTTTCCCCGGGCTGGGCCGAAGTGGCCCCGGACATGCCCAGGAGTCGCTTCGCTGGCCGCTCCTAACGGGGCAGGGGTGATGGGAAGCCATCTGATCTCCAAGGGGGCGAGGCCCTGTCGCTCCTGGGCCGGCAGAGCGGGAGGCCCCTGAGGCTGAGTCCCAGGGGCCCCGACACCGTCCGAGTATTCACCGCCTTCCACGGCCAACGACCTGTCTGCTCTGCTCCGCTCCCTCTAAGCCTTAACGCACCCCGCGGGCAAGTGAAACAGCCTCACGCCGAGTTAGATTTCTAAATTTTATTATAAAATAAAAGCAGAAATATTTTCCAAAGAATGTATTCACATAATATAAACAATAGACAAAACTGAGTGACTTGCAGTTGATACTGTCATTTAGGTCTAAACTTGAGCAGCAATTTTTTTTTTTTTAAGCCCCCTCCTGCCCTTTCTGCACACTTAGGAGAGAATCTGCCCCTGTCTTCCTCTAGGGCCGGAGCCGGGCCATTGCTTCCTTTCCCACCCAGCAAATGGCGAAAGCACTGCATGGACAAGGTTAAAGAAGCCGTCTCTCTGCATAGCATCGGCTACAAGAAGGTTACTGAATCTGCCTAGAGCGCGTTGCTGCTATAACTTGACTACAACTTTTGTATTCTTAGTTGAAATTGTACATCGTACACCTGCCACGGATGCATAACTACAATAGAATAACGGGAGCGATGTGTAACTTCCAAACAGGCATGGAAAACAGCGGCCTTGAGCTCCCCTTTCCTCCCCACCCCCCGAAAAAAGAAAAGGTTACAATGTGCCTCTTCCCGCACAGACCGGCCCGATCGATGACACCATCAAGAGATTCGTGAAGTTAAGGCTGGAGAAAGCTGATACACCAAACCATCTTACAGCCTGCTGTGACAATCACAGCTCCTGTCCAACAGTCCTTGCATGCCTGAGACCACTTATAAACAGCGCTTAAGGCTTTTCACAACATCATTACCTACAGCTAAGTTCGATATCTTCCAAACCTGCAGCCAGCCTGCCACTAAAGAGTTTGCCATTTCTTTCAGTGTCTCTGGTAAGATTCAGGAGAAGAGGGGAAAAAAAACAAACAAACAAACAAAAAACAAACAAACAAACAAAAAGGGAGAAATAGAGTAAAGGAAGGCTGGTACGAAGGAGGAAGCACGTACACGGTTTTAAGAGCCCAGATCAACCAGGTTGGATGACATGGGGTTGAGGATGGAGTCCTGCAAGCTGTGATGGTGCATGGGGTCGGCGCTGGGCACAGGGATGGCGCTGGGGCCCTGGGGGTGTCCCAGGCTGTGCAGGGGCTGCAGCCCTGGGTTGGAGCTGAGGAGCAGCGCGGGGCTGGAGGAGGTGTGATCCGGAGTCCCTGACGGCGTCTTCTCGTCCTCTGAGCTCCCCAAAACTGTCTTATTGCCGTTCATTGAGGCCGAGAGCGGGTTGTGACTGTTGGAATTCGAATTCTCGTTGTTTTCCCTATAGGAAACACAAAAGAGGGAGGGAAATCACCGTGTGGCCGCCGCTACGGGAGGAGTACCGCGGGAGCGGCGAGCGGCGGGGCGCTGGGTCCCCGGAGCAGCGGGCGGCGCGAAGTGCAGAAACAGTGGATTTACAAACTCTGCAAACCTCCAAGGCCTCTTCATCTGGCACAGAGGTCTAAGGTCTGCTGAGCTTGTAAACATAGTCTCCCACTAGCCCAGCGGAAAGTGTCACTTTGCCAAGACGTCATTTTCTGCGTCCAAAGCGTTTGCACAGCTTGGAAAGGCGGGGGTAGGGGGTGGGGGGGGCGAAACAGGGAAATGAGGAAAACATTACCAAAAAAACCCCAACCCAACCAATCAACCAAAAACACATAAAACAGAACAAAACAAACAAACAAATTCCACAGCAACACCAAAACCCAAACCCAACAAGAAGACTTTTTTTAAACTTTAAAACAACTCCCGGTGCTGAAGAGAAGTTCGGCCACGATTTCTGCTGGGAAGGCCAAAGCACGGCAGGGTGCAGGCAGGATGGCTCTTTGCAGCAGCAGCAGCAGAGCCTCCCAGGCTCAGATCAGGAGGGAAAGGGGTTTTGCTTCAGGAACTGGACGGTTTTTTTTCCCCTCTCCCTGAGCTTAAAGCTCAAAACATAACCCAATATGGAAGGTAAGGCAAGCACACATAGTTAACACGCTAACCTCGGCCCTCTCGAGAAGTGCTTCGCACGCCCGCTGCCGTCCCTGTGCCTCTCCCCGGGTGGAGGAGGGGGCAGTCCGGGAGGCTCCGAGGCGAGTGGGACCGGCACAGACGGTGCATCTATCGACAGAGACAGCGGGCTCGGAAATTGAGAACGTAATATCAGAATTCATCACCGGCTAAATACCGAGAAATCGCTGGACGCTGGCCAAGCTCTTGCACACAATACACACATATAAAGTATATATATTTTTTTTCGAAATTAGAGGGGCAAAACGGGCGGTCATCTGAGCAAGGTTAGCGTGGCTTTTATACAGAGCCTTCCTAGAAAATAGCCTTGTCTGAAACGCTGAAAGCATAGCAAATCTATGTAGAAGCTCCTGCTGAAGCTTTAAACCACATTATCTGTCAGAGGGGCCCTATACTGCAGGATCTGGTTGAAAGAAAAGAAGCCATTGCGTTGATGATGTTTTCTCAATAAGGGCCGCAGGATGTGGATGGAGACATTTTGGGCCGAAAACTAAAAGCAAGCACGAAAGTTCTGTTTAAAAAAGTTTGCTTGAGTGAATGACAATCCCATGAACGTTATGTTTTCTGATGCTTGAAGAGTAATATTTAGTTGAGTGTATTTTTCAATGTAAAAGGTCTTATTTTCCTCTGCAGACCTTTAAAATTTGATTTCCCGAGAGAAAAAAAAAAAAAAAGGACAACTAAGCGTAACCTTAATTTCCTTTGTATATTTGAAGGCTAGTTTCCACTATCACCAATAAAAAGGTTCTCTAACTTCTAACCAACGTTTGCGCGCATCTGAAGGAAAAATAAAGTTCTAGCACTATTTTGGGAAATGTATGGAGCAAATCTGCACTGAAGCCGAACCTGCCGGGCTGCACAACTGCGCGGCCGCGAAGCTGGCCATTTGCAAACCACATTAGGCAGACATTAAAAAAAAAAAAAAAAAAAAAAAAAGAGAGTCTTCTCGGATGGACGGATCTATGGGAGATGTCTAATCCGGTAATTAACCTCTCAGGTCCTGCCATCAGGTCCGTATGTACCGGGCAATTCAGCGAGCTAGCAGGGAGACACTGTGCAGTTAGAGGAATCTTTTTTTCTTCATCCCGCCTTCCTAAGGCAACGGGAATGCTGAAGGAAAGGTCATTGTGAATATCCGAGGACGGAGTTATTTAACCTCTGTCCAAAAATTAATGGTCCCTTCACTCTGTTTAATGAGAAAGACACACTTTCGGAGTTACGCTTACACATCTATTAACATGTATTCATGGGCACCTTGCTGGGCAGTGACCACGAACTGCCATTTTATGATCGAAGTAAGAAACTGCTCTGGTCAATGCCTCACTCCACTCCAGAAGCCGACGTTAGAGGCAGTTTCTGCAAATCACCATTTACAGTGCCCAGACCTTCCAAGATTTCCCTCTCTGCACCTGGGTAGCCCTTAAGGACGCGCTTCGAACCGTGCGGGGCGCAAAGTCCTCGCCTTTAGCGCCGCTGCAGCCGGCCTCAGATGCCGCGGACCTGCACCGGCACCTCCGGCCCCGCCGCCCGACCGAACTGCGGTCGGGAAAGAGACGGCCGCGCTGCTTAACCGGGCGTCGCAGCCAGCCGTGGCAAGGGCTCCCAGCAGAAGGGTATGTCTCCGGGGCGCCACTCCCGCTATGCAGGGAGTGGCGTCTCGGCGGGGAACGTGTCCTGGTCGCCTCTTCTGGGGCTACTTGTGGCGGACAGATGACCTCGCCGAGCGCCCCTCGTTCGCCTCTGCTTCCCTGGACGCCCCCGTCCCGGACAGCCTGTCTCGTCCCGGGATTGCCGTCCCGCGGGCCTCTCCGTAGCCAGGGCTGGGGGCAGAGGGCCAGAGGCGAAGTTGGGGAGCTGCGGGCACCCGGGGCGCCGGGGGAGCCGTACCTTTCCTTGGCCTCGGCGGCGCGGTCCCGCTGCCGGCGGTTCTTGAACCAGTTGCTGACCTGGGTGGTGGTGAGGCCTGTGGCCTCAGCCAGCTCCCGCTTCTCTCGGGGGGACGGATAGGGATTGTGGGCGTACCACTCGCGGAGGACGCTGCGGCTCTTCTCCTTGAAGCAGTAGCTGGTCTCCTCGCCGTCCCAGATGGAGCGGGGCAGAGGGAACTTGCGGCGCACCCGATACTTGCCCACGGCCCCTAGGGGTCGCCCCCGCAGCTTCTCCGCCTCGATGTAGTGCGCCTTCAGCCAGAGCTGCTGCAGCTTGGGGTGGTTGTGCGCCGAGAACTGGTGGCTCTCCAGAATCTTGTAGAGCTCGCGGAAGTTGCCCCGGTGGAAGGCCACCACCGCCTTGGCCTTCAAGACACTCTCGTTCTTGTGGAGGTGCTCGCAGGCAGGGAGGGACCAGAGGAACCGCCCCAGCCGCTCGATGTTGCCGCCTTGCTGGAGCACCTCGCAGACGCAGGCCACTTGCTCTTGGGTGAAGCCAAAAGTCGGGAGCATCGACATGGTGAGCCCTGCCCCACCGCACACCCTACGGCTGCATAGAGGGGAGCGGCGTGGGGCGGCGGGCAGCGCCCGGCATGCGGGGCCAGCCCCGGGGCGGTGGCGCCCGGCGGGGCCCTCTTGGGCGTCACGGCCGGGCGCGGGGGTCCGCGGCCATAGGCGGCGCCCGGCCCCTGGGCGGCTGCGGGAGCCTAGGAAAAAAGGCGAAGAGAGAAGGCAAAAAAGAAAGTCTCGAGAGCCCGAGTGCGGGCGGCTTTTCCCCGCGGCCGCCTCCTTTTTGTAAGTCCAACTTGCGAGAGTAACTTCGTGCCTCTTTTGTCTCCTATGTGCAGCGCTCGCACCGGCCGCGGTTCTCCCACCCCCACCGCCCTCGGCCGCCGGTTTGGGATCTCCCTGCTTCCCCCCCAACCCCCGCCGCCGCAAGATCCCACATAATATACTGGTAAAGCCCTGCTCGCTCGCTCCTCTCCCTCTCGGAGTTTTTCCCCCCTTTGTTTCTCTCTCTCTCTCTCTCTCTCCCCCCCCCCCTTTTTTTTTTTTTTAATAATATTATTCTAAGCTGGCATGAAAAGTGATTATCCGCGCTGTGATTGGTCCGGTTATCTGACCCGGGGACTGCCAGGAGAAGACAATAGTTTTAGTCAAATTATTTGCCATGGTGACGCTGTCAATCAGGGGTAACCCGATCTGTTTTGAGGTGGCTCCCCGGCTGGGTTGACAGATTGCTCAGATCTACTCAGAGGCGGCCCTGCGAGCTGAGATATTAGCTAGCGAGGGAGAAATTTCCGCCATGATTGACGCTGCAGGCGCCCGTCGGGGGAGCGGGGCAGCGCCGGAGAGCGGAGCCCAGGACCCTGTCTCTCGCCGCAGGGCGCTGCGGCGCTGCGGGACGGAGCCGCCGCCCCATCCCGGGCCCCGCAGCCCCGTCCCAGCCCCGTAGCCCAGTCTGGATCACGCAGCCTCCTCCCCCCACTACCCCATCCCGGCACCGTCGCTTCGGACCGCGGGCTCTGCCGTCCCAGGCGCCCGAGGCTGCGGTGGGAAGAAAAACCTGTCTCTGGCCCTTGCAGAAAGTTTCTTTCTAAACGCATTAGCTTAAACCCCCTCCCCAGCGCCCAGTAACAACTGTCTGAGAGTTTTATAGGGAAGGGGCCTCTCATGTACAATAGAGACCCTGTTCGTGACCTGGAATCCTATTACACGCTGATCGTACCTGCCCGGGAGCTAGGAGGAGGCATGATAGTACAGGACTGGGAAAGAATTGCCTCTCCATTAAGGGGCCATGTGCCACCACACTCCGGTGTGCAGGGCGCTGGCATTTGTGAGCACTGGGCTATGGGCACGCATTTCTACTTGTTTTCCAGGAGCGTGTTGAGGTGTTTTATCCAGGACAGGAACACCTGTGAAAATCGGAGTCACTTCGGGTAATTTAGCCTACCCTTATCACCCACGCGTGCCCATTACACACCGCATTTTAAGTTTATTGACTGCACGGGGCAGGGACCCGTATCATTTCCCGCCCTTTTCGGTCTGCACAAAGCGAAAGGCGAGGGAGAGTGATTGTGGAAGCTGGAAGATTGTTGTGAGGATGAGCGGATGAGATGACCTAGCAAAGGGCGATCCCTACCTAGGCGGACGTGGCAGCCGAGGCGGCGGCGGCGGCGGGGTTCGCCCTGGTGAAGGAGGACACTCCTGGTCCCAAAGTCAGGACAGTTTCCGTGGCCTTTAATGTTCCTCTTTTGGGGGTAAATAATTCTTAATCCCCCAAGGTTTTTCGACTCCATTTGCAATCCAGACAGGAGAAGTCTCTGCAATTGTGTGTTGCTGCCACGGTACCTTTTTAGTCACCCCGACACGTCAGGGAGTTAGCGAGGGCACAACAGATCAGGCTGTAGCTCCCCGCCTCGCAGCCTGACCTTCTGCCGCCGAAGTGTGCAGTGTCCGTGTCGGTCCGGGCAGGAGCGGCGGCCGCTACCAGGGGAGGGCGAGGCCGGGGTGGCGGCGCGCACCCTGGCCGCTCCCGGCGGTTCCCGGCGAGGAGCCGCGCCAGGGCTGCGGCCAGGAGAACCACGGCAGGGGAGGAAGGCAGGAGGAGGAGGGGGGCAGCCGATCAGTCCGCGTCCAGCTAGATCCCAGCATGTCTGGGTTCTTGCATCTGTATTTTCTCAGCGCGCCCCGCTTTGGAAGCTGCATGTCGAGCTACCTGTCTGGCTTCTCCCCAGTGCTGCCACAAAGAAGCAGCGCAAAGCGGGTGGCTTCCGCCCTGGTTCGCCCGAGAACGCAATAAAGAGGCTTCCTTTGCAGGGCAAGAGAGAGCGCGCTCAAATTCGTTTAAAACACATTTGGGGATGTTGATGTCCATAAAGCCTACTTGCATGATTCTCCCTCCGTCCCTTTACAAGACGAGCCCTCGGCCGCATAGTGCCTCGGTGCTGGCCGATTTCTGCAGGATTTAAACTGTGCCTATTTGTAAACGAAAGTATCTCGATCTCAGCCATTTCTATCCACCCTAAGCAGCTGGATAGTTCACAGCCGCAGCTGCAGCAGAACATCACGGGACAGCAGAACCGCTCCATTACAAACGTTATTCTGAGAAGAAACGGCGAGAGAAACACAAATCTCCCTCCAACCCCCGACGGCTGCGCACACACAGTGTGCCGTTTGCGAGAGAGAACAGAACACAGGTCTGCCCTCTCCCGCGATGCGCACCGTGGCAACAGAGAAAAGCGCTAGCGGGGTCTGAGCTGCTCTCCACTCCCCTTCTCCCCGCGCTCGTTTATTAGGGGTATACTTGACTCCGCTTTCTCTCCTATCTCATAACCACAATGGTTGAATCTGAACGGGAGCAGCTGTTTGCCCTAGCCGGAAAGGAGATATAAAAACCTGTTGCATGGACTTAGATCTGAGAAAGTGTCTTCTAGTACCCTAAAATGTGAGTACATAACCTACACGCCAGCCCCTACATAGACGCTTTCATTTTAGGCTGCCTTAGGCAGGCTGCAGCATGCATGTAGCGCTGGTTGACTTCCCAGAGCGCTGGGCAAAGGCAGGGCTAGCCTCATCCCGAGCACCCTGTATCAGCTTGCGTCCCAAAGCAATTGCAAATTAGTGACATCTGATGCCACATTCTGTATAACTGCTTTTAACTTTCGGGAAACGGGAAAAAAAAATCTTCCTGTACCTGCTAGGAAAGCAGATACTGGCTGTAAAGCTACAGCACGGAGCTAGCGACTTGAGAGGGAATCAGACGATCGGGTGAGGAGCTTTGTTTTTGGCGTTTACGAAAGAGCTGGTTCACCGCAACTAACGCTTGCCCCAGCCCGACGAGAACATTTTGCTGGTGGCTTTCTTCGTTCAACCGCGGGCTGACCTAAAAGTGTGTCCGGCCCCTCTACAGACCGGTGGAGAAACCCACGGGTTCATTCCATCCCCGGACTGGGCCCTGATCCCGGCGGTGACTTTGCCGAGGTTCCACTCGTGACGAACCCTCACCCCTTGACGTAGTCATTGCCAAACACGAAGTAGCGTGAGAGTGTCAACATATAAATCGTTAAATACGAGTGAAATAAAAAGTCGGGTCATTAACCGGGACACAGACTGTCTGGGGAACGAGAAGGGGGTGGTCCGTGTCTCTTCCTAAGAGCCTTTCATCGTCCGTAACTGATTTGTGTCCACAAATGAGGGCCAAAAGCGCTGCAGTCATCCGAAAATCTCGTTCTCGGCTGTGCCTCGCAGAACGCCAAGGTGCTGGCCTGCACCGTTCCCATGAGAGGCACCATTAAAGACAGGAAACAATTCACCCAAACTCTTGCCCTGCATATTCCCACAAGCCCCTACAGTCGTTGCCTCTGCAGACCCCCTCGTCCGTGTTAGAGGCATAGATGCCGCCCGCTGGGCTCGAGACAAATCCTGTGCCGGAGAGGCGGGAGCAGGGGGATGTCTCCCTGTCTCCTTGTCTCCCACTCTACGGGGCTGAGGACACGCGTGCTCCTGCCAGTCGGCCTTGGCTGCCTGTATGGGAAGGGTAAGGGGACGTCGGCTCTCAAGGAGCTTTTATCGGCAGGAGCAGAGAACAAATGATAAACCCCGCAAACTTCACATGCCAAAAAGAAACCGATCTTCCTCGCAGATGTCCACTACTGTGGCAAGGACCGCAGGGAGAGCAAGCAAAAGACAAACAACTTCGGTTTTTTTTTTTTTTTTTTTCCCTTTGGCAGGGGTGCAATATGCTTTGCCCTTAAAATCGAACGGCTTTAACGAGACAGAAAGCCTGCCGCGATTAACCCCGTTTATCCTCGCCAGCTTTTAAAAATGGATCATAGAGATCTCTACCAGCATCCCAGGTTCACCTGCCCCCCTATCCCGGAACCTGAGGGGGAGCTAAGTCAGTTTCGCGCAGCACGCAGGGTGCACACGTTTCTCCCTGGCGGGACCCGGCCCTTTCTGCCGGTCAGAGCTCTCCCGGGATTCATGGAGGCAGTTTACAACTCGGAGCCGCGGGTTCTCCTTGCCTTCCTGTTATTTATCCAAGATTTTATTTAGTTTTGCGTTTTGTTTAAAACTCGGGGTCTATCCCATCACAGATGGCAGTAAGATCCTGCCCCGACCGAAAAAGAAAACATGATGGAGGATCACTGACCATAACTAAATTAAGGCAAATAACAATAGCTTGCTGTTCCTTGATTTGGGACGAAAGGAATAATTCAAAGCTTTTGCAGCGCGCAGTGCGCTATTCCTCAAGGGAACCGACCAAGGATTTCAGATATGTAGCGGGTAACTCGATTATGCTAACAAACTCTGCTTGAAAGAAAACGTTGTTGGGCTGGGGGGCGGGGAAGCGAGGTGCTGTGGGCCGGGGGAGAACTATGCTGGGGCACCGGCGGGAACGCAGCCTCTGCCTCAGGGAGCGGCCCCGTTCCCCGCGCCCGCAGATCCGTCAGTCCCTTGCAGCCCGGAGCCGTTTCCCGGCCAGCTGGACCTGAGATGCTCGAATAACATTTTCGAAAGAGATGTATTAATTAGGAGATTGTGGCCTGATGCGACGTGACTGAGCTGGCCTCAGTGAACCTTTCCGTCCCCGTCCCGGCCGCCCTGCGGTGAAATGGGACTCAGGGGACGGCACTGTGTCCTCAGCTCAAGGCGCTGTAACCTCCCGCGCTCCCCCTGAAACCTGATAGCCCCCCAACCGTCTAATGCGGCCGGTCCTGATTACTTTTGTATTATCCTTTCTCAATCTCGGGCGCTAGGATGAGAGTTCCCATTCAATTCTAAGAGCAGTACCGCCCTGGACGTTACCCCCAGCATCTATATTCATATCTGGAGTGTTCCCCCTCCACGACCCACAGCAGAGCTCAGATCCCGCGGAGGGGACAGCCGGCTGGGGGGTCGCCCGGGGAAGGGGAGCGTGGGGGGCCTGGGCCGATGCCCGCCCAGGTCCCGCGCCCCGGCAGGCTTCGGGGACCGCCTCAGATGCTCTGTGGCGCAGCAAACAACGTACAGCTTACAGACAAGACAACAACTACAATAAAAGGCACATATGGTTAAAATAAGGAGAGAGATCTCTTTGCCTTAGGGGATTGGCAGTAACTAGCCAGAAATGCAGGGCGTTGAATTTAAACTTCTGGTGGGCTTCTGGGGGATTGACAACTTAAATCACACTACAAGCATCAATTTGACAATATTTGTAAACTTCTTATTTCCAGGGATCTTCTTGATCAGAGATAGACCAGGTCAGTATGAGCTCGAGCCACGAAGGTCTCTCTTCTCCCCACCCCCCCACCCCCCCTTTCTCCTCTTCCGAGTTGATGAATAGCGATCAGGTTTCTTTTAATGGCTGCCCCCTATTCTCACTGCCTCCCACAAATAACCCAAGAGCCTGTTTCCCCGACCTCAGTTAATTCCGCTGATTATTCCAAGATGATGAGGAAAGCACTAAGTTTGCTCACTGTTCCTACCGATGCAAGGCATTTTTGTTACCATCTCCATCCCTGGCTCACAGGGATTTGGCCTGGGAGTATTTTTAGGAGCAGGCTGCCCTCCCTTCCCTCCTGTCCTCCCCCGCCAGGCAGCTGACGATTTCGACAGGCTCGGTCATGGTTTTGCCCTCTCCGTGGGTGCGCGATGCCCGCCCCGGAGCCGGGGACCAAGCACAGGCACCCTGGGCGCAGTGCCCAAGGGGTCCCGGGGCGGGGGCACCGCCGAAGTTTAGGCAGCTGCTCAGGTAGCAGTGCCGCAGGTGAGCCCCGCGGCCCAGAAACCCCACGATCCCTCGCCAGGGCGTGGAGGGTGATGGCCAAAGGGAGGTAAACCTCCATCCGCCTTCTGCAGCGGCAATTTCGGCTCCCCTCTAGGAACGAAAACTGCTCCTCCGGCCGCAGGCTGGGCTGAGGCCGATCCCACGGGGCCGAAGGGGAGATCCACTCCGAAAAATCTCACTAGAGGGCTCTAACACTCAGCTCCGGCTGCTGCCGAGAGAAAACGAGGCTTCGTCCTTAATGCCTTTTAGTTTTCCCGTCAGGTTCAGCCTGGCCTTGTCCCCCTCCCAGCGCTGTAAAAGTTGGTTCGGGTGGGTCATCACCATGACAAGAAAGTCTTTGTCTTATTAATAGAAACCTCCTATCCTGCTTTACCTGCAACTGAGCAGAACTGAAGTCGCTTTCCTGGTACATAATGGCACTAGAGGTCTTTGGGGATTGCATCTATCCCATGGCAAGAGAAACAAGCACAGTCCATAAAACAACCAAACCCTCATTTCATGGTGGGCCCCAGAAATGGGTATTCTTGTCGCAAATAAGTAAGCAAGCACTATTTACAGATGTGTACATTACTTTTTTCCCTTCCCTATAGAAACACTTTGCATAAGCTCTTCCATGGTCTATGGGGTGTAGTCTGCCCATAAACACATCCATAATTTAAATTCTGCAAGACTAAGGCACACTAAAATGCAATGTAGTGTTAGCAAATAATATACATGGAGATTAGTGTCAAAACCAGTGACTGATTTAACTGGAATCTGTTCTTGTTTTATTTTTTTCCTTTTAAATAACTGCTACAATTTGCTGTTGGCAATAAATGAAAGCAATTATTAGTTGTAAGGAAAACTTTGTAACATTTCAGAATGCATTCAGTTCACTTTGAGTCCTAATAGTTTTTTGTAATAAATAAATAAATAAATTGCTTTATTTGCAGAAATTAGTAAGTGCAATTTAGTTTGCTTGTCATGTCTTGCATTACTTTCAGAAGTTTTGCATACAGGTTAAAACTCCAACAGGAAAAGCTCTGTGGAAAGGTAGATAGGTTAGATAATTTAATACCAGTTAAAGCTGATCGACTTTACAATGGAAAATTTGTCACTTCTGAACTTGTGTCAACATTTAATATTTATTTCTGTGTATTGTTTCAACCTCCTGTTTTCTGAGTTAATTCTGTCTCTGTCATTTGAAGTCTTCTCCACTTTAATTCACACGTTCTTGAATCAGCTCAAATGCATCACGGACCTTTTATTTCCAAAACAAAACCAAAATGAACCAACTAACCAACCAAAATCAAATCAACTCCCCCATATTAAATGGTATTCCTTTTAATTCATGCTGCAGAGGGTAAAGAGGAGGCATGAACTCAAGCACTGGTGTAGCTACCAGCACACTCCCAAGCACAGCGTTGACGTGATCTCTCTCAAACAGTGATTGGGGGTGCCACACACATATGGGGTCACTCCTAAGATGCAGTCTGCACTACATGGCACTGGGTTTGGCTCTCTCCGTCCTGTACAACTGCAGTCCTCCAACACTCTCCTAAAAGTTTTTGCAGTTCTAGGAGCCCTTCTATGCTCTCGGTTTGCAATCTCATTCAGCTTCACACTATGAAAATATCCCTTGAACAGTTTACAAGGCATCCCTTATATATATATTATCCCTTATATATATATTATCCCTTATATATATATCACCTCTCAAATTCAGAACTAAAACCCTACAGGTCCACTCTGGACCCAGTGACTTAGTGAAAAATGCCACTTAGCATCAGAAGCAGAGAAGGGTTCTCAGCCCTGTTCTGCATAGCAACAGGAACATAGTTCAAACATCTTTTTACAATGGGACTTTCTGAAACTTATCACATCTTCCTTCTTCTAATGTCGTTTAATCAGTACTCAATTAATTTTTGTTTGTTTCATTCTCCCCATAGTTTTCAGAGGAAGCCCAGATACTAATCATAGTGCTGAAGATTCCACTGAGTGAAAGTGAGCTGTAAAGCATGGGTTTATTGTGCAACAGTCTCTGAGGTTTTCTCTGTCTGATACCTGCTACAGCCAGAAAGCAATCAGCAAATTACTCATTAAAGTGTGTGTATACACATGCACACACACACATATGTGTATGTATTTATGTGTATTTATATATGTCTAGTTGCTTTAAGTAACCTTTATTGATTTTACTTCATGGAAAAACAGATTGTCATTTCTTGAAATGTGAACTCTTCCTTGCACAGTAGGATAACCACAGTGGTGTAATATGACCTGACAAACATTTCCTTAGCTATGAGGTCTTTGCTTCAGTCACATAAAAGAGGTGGTGGGAGAAAGGAATAAGAGCATGAGATAAACTGGACAAAGCGCAGGAAGAATTTTGCAGAACAAAAGAATCTTCTTTCTTTATTGTGATGTGCATTTTGAAACAAATATAGTTTTGGGTGAGGATGATATGTTCATGTTTATTTTCAAGTGTAAGGAGGTTGACAGCAGTGTTTGGTATGCAATGAAGAAGTCTGGGAACTAGACTTTACACTCATCATAAAGAAGAGAGATTCATCTTCTAAGAAGAGAAGAAAGTAAAGAGGCATAACTGGGTGCATTACATGAGTTATGATGTGAAAGCTGTAGTGTAATGAGCATGCATATAAGGGAAGGCAAAATCTACAGTGCCAAACTGGATGCCAGACTTGTGGCTGGCAGAGATGAGTGCGATGAATTTAACAAGGAGAGGGCCATGCCTTAAGATGGTTCTCTTAATACAGCAAACTGTACTTTGAAATATTTGAATATGGAGGACAGAGATGGGGGCATTGGTTTAAAGGATCAGGGCAAAAAGAATGAACAAAGATTGCAAAGCAAAAAAATCCAAACACAACATCCTGGAGGAGGCTGTAAATTCCACAAATAATCTTGGGATTACTGAAGACTAGCCCAGGACAATTGCAGTTATTTCTGGTTTTAAACTGGTTGAAGTCTTCAGCTAGGAAAGAGGGATGGGACAGTCTGAATGTTGTCAATAAGATACCTGTTTTCTCTACAGCTGCAGAATGTATGAGGATGCCATGTCTGGGAGAAGGTTTCAGCTAGGGAGACTTCAAGGACATGGAGAGTGTCTGTGATCACCTCAAAATCATCTGTGCTCTGAGGCCACAAACAAGGAGTAAAGAGGCAGAAGCTCCTTTTATTTTCATACACTCATTTTCAGAGGCAATAGATGTATTTTTTTCCTCCATCTTAAGAAGGTTCAGAAAATCCCTGTTGGATAAATAAGCCATGGGTAGCTCCAACGTAGAAGTGTGCAATGTAAATCTAAAGCATGTTGACTACATTCAGGTAATTAGCTCATAGTTTGCCCAACATTAGTGAGTAATTTGGCTGAGTGATTTAACCTCACACGACAAAAACCTTTATGTTGATGAGTGATGCATGTCAGACAGAATTTTAAGAACCCCCTTTCCATCCTATCAAAGATGTTTTGTTTTTAATGTAATCTCTTTAACATTGTAATATGTCCAGAGGGAAGGAAAGACTCCAACTCTAGGTGCATAGTAGGAGAAACACACTGAATTTGACAGAGCAGACTAGGATGGCACAGATCTTGGCACATGGAGGAACTGTTCCTGAACAATGTGAAATCCTTTTGTCTTCAATGTCAGGCAAGCATTTTAGGAAGACAACTCATGTTACTATTGATTATAAGTCTTTTAAATTGATTCTGTTCCTTGGGAATGAAAAGATGAACAATTATCTCCCTGATTATATTTCTTAGAGTACTTGAAAAGCATCAGAGAAGTGCAGGGTCTTGTTCCTGGTGTATATTTCCTTTGGGCTAGTCTTTCAAGACTGCAGAAGTGCTGGATACTGTTGATATTACGTAACCTTCAACAGTAAGGTAGATGTACATCATTCTTTTTTTGAGAAGTCTTATTAAATGTCTGGAGACCCATAATGTGATCCTTGCTTCACCATTTTGAGCATAAAGGAACTTTTCCAAGACATCATAGAAGCAGCAAAGTTTAAATGTGTAGTATGCATAGAATTTGATGAAGTAGGCACTTTTCCTGCCATATATTAAATAAACAACTAGTTGCTGTGTACTATGTGGTGAAGCAGGCTGATAGCCTCCTGTTGAATAATATAATTTTAAGGCTTGAACTATTTCCTTATATTCTCAAGAAATAGGTGTTTTTTCCCCACATGTGAAAATTCACAAGCAAACAGGCAACCAATCACATCATTCACAGATGCTAATACCCAGATGTGTATATTTCTGTGTGGAAGTAATCTACAGCTAGCAGAACTCTTGGACAGAGAAATACTATGAAAACCAAATTACGCACACATAAATTAAATACATCTAACTAATGTGCCAAGAATTTTCAGTTTTATGAAATTTGTGTTAGGTACAGAACTCTCAATATTTCCTTCTAAAAACTTTTCATTAGTGTATAAAAGGGAGAATGTAGATTTCTGTAATAATCAACGGAACCTTCCAATTTAATGTATAACACACCAAAAGAATCACAGCACCTTACTTCCAAGGACCAACCCTTGCCCTCCAAACTCCTATTAAAAGTTAGCACTTGAGTAAACCTATCTTTTAATGACAAACTCTACAATAAACCCATAATGATTAATAGTAAGCTTGCATGCTGGATGTAGCTTTTTGAGTAAGACTGTCCACTATTTGCTGTGCTAAAAATCCAGCAGTATTGGATTTGATCATTTAAACTAAAGACTTAAATTCATAATCAAGATGGGACACAGTGCAAACGTAGATTTGTGTTTTCTTCAAATGTGAAAATACCTATATCTGAGAAGACGTGTGTCTTATTCAGCTCAATACATCTGATATCCTCAGAAAAACAGGAGAGGCTATTTTAAAATCAAGGAGCCACAGGAGGTCAAAGTTAGATAAAAATTCAGAGCTGAAATTCATTGTAAATATTTACAGGAAGTCAAGGTTTCATTTCTTACAGAACTTCCATTTAAGTCACTAACTATTCAGCCAGAGGAAAAGAGATTTCTTCCTGAGGAAAAGAGATTTCTTCCTGTGCGCCTTTGTGTCTTGTATTTGTATTACATATATATACACAGGCACATAGATTCATAGAATCAACCAGGTTGGAAGAGACCTCCAAGATCATCCAGTCCAACCGATCACCCAGCCCTAAGCAATCAACTAGACCATAGCACTAAGTGCCTCATCCAGTCTTCTCTTGAACGTCTCCAGCGATGGTGACTCTACCACCTCCCTGGGCAGCACATTCCAATGGGCAATAACCCTCTCTGTGAAGAACTTCCTCCTAATATCTAGGCTATACCTCCACTGACGTGTGTATTCAAGCACACACACATATATATAGACAATATTTTGATAAACATGACCTGCATGTTCTTTGCGTCTTCTCATTAAATCAATGGGAATTTTGCTGAAATAAAGAGTTCTGAATGTCAGTGCATCCGATCTATTTCTTCAACAAATGATGAAACATGCGGTTGAGTTGACAAGGACACCCCATTGTGGTGAGGTTACCAAACATTTGGAGCCAGTGAACAGAATATGGTGTTTAAGTTAGATTATTTCATTGCCCTTTCTTTTTCTTTTTTCTTTTTTTTTTTTTTTTAATTTGGTAGAGAGGTGATCACTGATTAGATTTTCTGTAGTACTTTCACTGACTACTCATGTGATTTTTTACACAGTTGGTGTAAAAACAACTTGAATGAAGATGAACAGTGAAGAAGAAGGAATAATACGTGTTGCAATATCCTTTTCCACATAGAAGTTTTTTGCTTCCCATTGCCATGCATTAACTTAATCTAGTGTCAGTTTAGTAGATCCTCATTAGTTAAAATCTATGGCAGTGGATACAAGGGAGAGAATGTAATATTAAGGAATTGCACTTAACTAATAAACGATATGGCAAGTGGGTATTAATAAATATCCTAGTAACCCTTTATTAATATGAAAAATTGCCAAAACTTGTTAAGTAGGATTGTTGTAAGGTTGGAATATATATTTGCAATAGGAATATACAGTCTTTGGGCAAAATACAACAATTCTGTGCAAACTGGGAGGAAATAACACGGAAAGAGAAGGTCCCTGGGAGCAGGTAGCACACAATCGCAGGGGGGGATACTTGGTAAGAACCTTTAAGCCAAAAGGCAATGAATTAATTACTCATAGCTAATTCTACCCACATGGGTGCTGCTGCTGCTGTGTTAGCGATGAAGCTTTAGGGCGCTCTCATACCAGCGCTGGCATGGCAGACTGCCGGCAAGAAGGGTGCTGCGTTGTCCTAGGGCTGATCTGGCTTCAGTGGATGGTGGGCAGTTAACGATGCTTCTTGCAACGGGCACTTGCTTGGTTCCTGGGTAAACTAAGGCACAGCATGACTCTAATGGCAAGGGGAAGCAGGCTAGACTGATCTGGCTTCTACGCTTGTGGCTTCTCTGGCTTGCTGTGTATGGGCTTGTGGCTTTATCCCAGGATCTGGACAAGACGCTCAAGGCAGGGCAGGGCAACTCGAGGCAGCTTCTACAAGATGGGTCCAAGAAGGTTCAAGAGCAAGGCTTGAAAGCAAGGCTTAAGCAAGGCAAGGTGACAATAAGTCAGCCTGTATATATATATATATATATATATATATATATAACTTGCCCGAGATCTATTGGGCCAATGGGGCAACGGAAGCTAACGTGTAGCTGCCCAATGGAAAGGTGTTCTGCCAGGCTATAACCATAGAAGGCAGTTTCTGGGGGAGCAGTGGTCAGCACACCTGCTCTCACCCTGGGTAAACAACTTGTTTACCAGACATGCACAGGTCCTGTCCATTTTGTTCTTTTTCCTGCATTGCCCTTACTTTCTGCAGGAAGGAGGGGAGAGAGGGGGACCATGTCTAGACAACTTAAGGCCTGTCTGGGTTTGTGCTGGGCCTTGTCATGGCCCTACCATGACAGAGAAGTGATAACTTCCCAGATGTAAAGTACTAAGCATTCATATTCACCTATGACAGAAAGATGGGTCCCTTTTTTCCCGTAGGAACAATGTGTCCAATCAAATGGGATAACCACCACCCATCTCCAAACTCCATGACAGACAGTGCTTTTCTTCATTCCTTTGTGCCTGTGTTTAAGTTTCCTGCAGAAATGGACTCAACTTGCATATTAACTTCATATTAAGAAGATTCACCCTTTTGGACATGTAAAAATAGAGATTAATCTGAGTTAGGGTCAAAACAAAACAGCTTCAGATCAAATACAGTTCTAAAGTCTGGAGTTCAAAGGCAGATTAATTTCATCCTAATGATGTGGCCATTCAGTGTGCTGTTGGTGCTCTCCTTTGTTGTTGATTCAGAGATCCAAAATGATTACTTGAATTGGTGCCTTATTTGAGAAAGGCTGAACAACGTTGCCCATAAATTCCCCCTTTTCTTGCCTCACTCCAACACTGTGGGTTTTTCAAGGACAGATGGTTATCAATGGATCACGTTACTATCTGGGTATCTCCTGAATGTTGTTCAACTTCTGAAACAAAAAGGATCAAAAGAATGTTGCCAAGTCCATTTTTATGTGACTCCCCACTTCAGCCACACAAGAAAGGTTTTGCCTTTTTAGCCTGGGCAGTTGATGCCTGCAGTTTCTCTTCATATGTGTGCTCTGAAAATGAAGTGTGGACTTGAGAGGAAACAAGCCATGTGCTTCCTATTTGTGAAGTTCCATTGGCATGCTAAAATGTGAACATTTTTACAGTGTAGCAGGTTATGGAAGCTGCTCTTGATAAATTCCAGTAACAACATTTTATACACTACATGCTTCTTACTGTGAATGACAGACTGCCATGTTAGGTCTCTAAAGAATCTCTTGACAAGGGTGATTCAGCGCACAAAGAAAGTCGAACAGATGTCAAGTTTGGTGTTTCTACATTTTCTAGCACATTTACATGAGGCTGTGATCTTGTTCTCTCCGATGTAGCAGAGTAAGAAGAAACGCTGTTCAATGTAATCTAGACACTCCTTAAGAGCATCAGAGACTGTGCTGATCGAAACCTAAAAACAAACATATGGATGTATTTACCTGTCTCCACTCTCAACTGATTTTAAAGGTATATGAAGAAGCTCCCCAGAATTTTTTCCTCTTATCTGGACTATAGGAAAAGGGATCATGGCAGAGAGACTAGAGGGAGCTGATGCGGCTTGTTGGAGAGTAGGTATTAGAGATGAAACCACCTGCTTCAGTAATTAGTAGAAGCCTGCATTGAAAATATAGTAACCAATTAAAAATACTGACACATATTCTGTGTTGTGAAGGTGCTTTTTTTGCAAGAAGACAGCCCTAAACCTTGCAGAAACCTAAACCATGCCTCTTACAGGCATGACAATCAATCCTGATTTTATCCATTCAGTGAAACTTATGGGAACAAATTTTAAAGATACAAATGCATAATTGTTTGAGATTAACTAAATAGCTAAAATATGCATTATTAAACATTAGGTGCTCCCTAAAACCCACACAGAGATCTATATGTAAAAATTAGAAATGTTAATAATAAGCCAAATATTTCTCAAATGCATGGATTTAACTTTGCTCACATCTCTGTTTTGTGGTTAATCGTCCTTTAGGGTGGATGTATGAGATTCCATTTCAAGTTTTAACTTAATGGTTTCACTTAAGAAATAAGAGAAAAAGCAAGTTATATGAATTAAACATTATATATGACTTGGCAAAGCACTTTCAGTAATTTCATAAGGAAAAGTAAAAAAAAAAAAACAACCAACACCAAATCCTACACAGTTGCATAGTTATCAGCAACAATGAGTAGTGTAGTTACCATCCAAAGGTACATATTTTAAAGTCAGTCTTGGCTGCTGAAATGTAGAAGCTTAGTATGGATTACACTTTAAAAATCTTTCAACATCAAAAAATAGGAGAGATGTAGCATGCTTTTATTTCAGACTCCTTTGCATGCAATGTCAAGATAAATGGGAGAGACTGATTGTGTTTGTACCTGCGCCAGATGTTGTCGTTAGATATTGCTGTTTAGTTTCATCAGCCAGATTAACTCACCCAGGGACACTGATCAGATACCTACATTAAAAAGGACACTGATCAGATACCTACATTAAAAAGAACAGACTGTTGAATTAGTGGATAGAAAGAGCACATTATGAAAGAGAAAATATCTGGTGAAAGATTTAAAGACTGACTCACTTGTGTTTTGTTTCATTAAATGTGAGGGAGTTCCCTTTCATTTTCCATTTAGTGTGAACGTTTACGGGCTCCATTACAATATCAGCCTTATAACAAACTACCTGGCTCAGGATACACATGAATCTCCTTGGAAAAAACACAGCTGCCCTTCTTACAGATTCTAGATTACTTTAAAATGTGGGGCCCAGGTTAGCCAACCACATTGACCTTTATGGAGAGACTTCCATGTACTGCAGTAGGTCTCATGACTGCAAAGTCATCTGCAGAAGTTTTTGTACATGGCCAGGCTAGTGGCTACTTCTTCAAAGGGAAGAGCTTGGGATGAGAAGGGGCTGCATCCATCCCTTTGAAAGACACAGAACATATTCTAAAGAGGAATACACAAAAAGCCCCAGGAAAACTATCCAGATGATTTCTCTCCCCTCCTCCCTCTTAGATATTCATTTTTCAAAGATAATCTTGGTTCTTGCACTTAGGATGAAGGGACCACCTGATGATAGTAATGTAGGGGCGAGGATCAGGCTGGAGATGGAGCACATGAGCGGGGGAGATCCAGATGAGCAGAAAAAAGAAGAAAATTGATGGGGAAAAGTTTCAGAAGTTACGACTGACAGTATTTCATCTTTATTTTGGTAACACTGGGTAATCTTATCCAGGTTGGCTAAGAGCCTTTGCTCTTCAAAATATTTTGCCAATGATTTATTTTATTAAAAGTGTAAACAAAATACACTCTAAACATCTTGTATTTTATGTCTTTCAAGTCTTCATATTGGTAGTAATTTCTTACTGTCTTATTTATTATACACTAAGCAATTCTAGGTAGAAAATACTCTTGCTTTCTACGTGACGCCTATATGATATCCATCTATTACTCTCTATGTATGGATTTGTATATATCTACAGAACCCAGTGGACCTTGGAGCCCATTTTCATCCTAAACAACAAGATCAGGATATTGCAGCCCCAGGCAATAATTACACAACTTGGGTATCTCCATGCATTTCCATCCCTTCAGCAAGCACTGAAAGGCACTTGCCTGATACTGTGGGGCAGCCTCAAGGTGGTACGCCTTGGCAGAGCCATCTGGGTGTAACTATCTTTCCTCTTGTATGCTTGCCTGCTTGCTACCCTTGTAAGCTGCTAAACATTGCTACTCTGGTGCAAGAGGAAAACAGATAATTAAGTGCTTCATTTACATGCCAAGACATGCTCGCTTTCAATCTCCACACCTCAGATCTCTTGAAGCTAAGCAAGCAGGCATGGAGATGGTTCACAGAAGACTTCCACCCAGTAGAAATCAAGTGTTACTAGTCTTAAACTTAACCTTCACACTCATGGTTATATGTACATTGGAGCACTAGTGTGTGCACTTTGTGGTGAGGAATCCTGGCAAATCAGTCACTCATTATGCTGAACAGGAGGGCCCCAAATCTCAATAGTAACCAAACAATTGCCATTCCAAAGCCAGACTTCATGGATTAAACTCATACTTCATAAAGAAAGTGCTCCATATAAATTGTCAGCTTTGAAACCAAACACTGCCATGCCTAGCCTATGCTGTAAATCAAGCTTTGTGCTACTTTCCAGTCAGCTCCATTACACAAGTAGTCTGAGTCAGTTTTATGGCAGAAATGTATTTTAGCTAAAATGGTATTTTTATGTGGAGTGGGGGATAAACATGACTATTTTATTCATGAAGTGAAAGGCTATGAGGCAGTAGGAGACAGGGAGTGCATAGAGAGTGCAGATGCATTACCAAATCCCTACCTGGCTGTCTCCAGTACCTGGGCTTGGTGCCTGGATTCCCTCATGTTCAGATCTGTAGCAACACCACAATATATTGGAAACTCCCATGAAAACTTTCACTTCTCATATCCAAAAAGACATTTCTGTTAATGCATGAGAAATTTTGCCTTAGGTCTTTTGAAAGTGAAAAGAGCCAGCCCCCCAAACTACTGTACCATCCTTCATCCTCAGAAATGTTAATTTGTCACCAAAACTATTAAACAGCAAATGGCTGAGATGTATTATTACAAGCTTGAAGTATTTCCTTTGATTGTTTAAAAGCCACTGCTTTAATGTAAGTCAACTATTTTTTTTTCTTTTACAATTTTGAATACTGCATTTTACCATATGTGAAACATTTCTTAAAGGTGTCATAGTGACTTGTCATGGGTTTGGAATGAGAACTAAATTAAATGTCCATGCTGTAGCCTACTTATATAAATAATGAGATATTCCAGTATAAACCATTCATTTGGCAGTCATTTCTACATCAGCAAGTACTAAGGGCTATGCAAGTCCTGCCTAACTTTGACATATGCAGAGAAAATCAGGAAGGAAAATGTGTGTGTTTAGAATTTTACAAAATAAGACAGTGTCTTGTAGTCCATTGCTACGAAAGTATTTCTATCCTTTTCAGAAATAATGTAAGAAGTTCAACAAAATACTCTGGATTCACAGCAAAATGCTGGAGCATTCAGCTGCCTCCCACTGTTCTTCAAAACCTGTTTCCATAACCTAGAAACAGAAAGGGTGGAAATGGATAACAAAGTCATTAACAAGAACCAAGAATGATTTATTATGGGTAATATAGTGTTGCTGCTTTTAAGAAAAAAAATACATTAAATAAAAATTCTTCATAAAACAAAAAATATTTCCTATTGAATACTGTGCAGAATTTGATCATTTAGTGTATTATATCACCACATTGAAAGGTCTGGCATTTCTTATCCAAATAATGTTTCAATGTGCTAGGAAGGATTGTGGGCTGCAGTGCAAAGCATGTTAGGAATACTTCTCATACAGAAACACAGCAGTAGCAAAGCTCCTTTTGCCAGGGTTCTGAAAACAGCACTGGAAGACCTTTTTATCTTGCATTAGCTTCACGAGCTTACATTGCACCAGGCTAACAATAATAAAAAACTGATAATAGATACTTAGTTCCAAAATGTCTTTCCAACTACCCAGCTGCTTTAAGCCAGTTTTAAAGTTACAAGTCTTTCTCACTCAAGGATCTACACACACATGCTTTGAGAGCATGAGTGGTAAATGAACCTTGTCTTCTAGATGAACTTTATCTTCAGACAAGAGGCATCAAGTATCTGTTAAAATGGCATCCTGATTTGTTGGCAGCAGGCATAGAGACTATTCCTGCACCCAATGAAGAACAGGCCCCAGACCCCCAGGATGCCAGAGGTGTTCAGTCAGGCCCAAATTGAAAACAGACCTTTTTCACCAGCAAAGATCTTAAGCCCTTCAGGTTTAAGTCTGGGACGTGCTGGTTGGGATGTGAGAGGGAGCTTTTGATCGCACCAGTCATGAAGTAGCTGTCTCTCTGTCTTTATATTTGCATGTGATTCATCTCCAAGAAATTTAACTATCGCTTTGAAACTTCTCTGAAATAACTCCAGACAAACACACAAATATCCAATTCCAATATTTGCCTATGCCTCAGTGATTTAAAAGATTAAAATAATTTGGCATACAAAATACGCAGAGTTGGTAAATGTAGCTAATATCTTGTAGCTTTTCAGAGTTTGCTTTATGTAAATGCAGAAGTGTTTCTAAGTAATTTATAGGTGCATTGTAGTTAGCTTCAAACCCATGGTTAGTTACACGAAATTACAAGCTTTCAGCAAATATTTTGATTTAGTTTCAATCTTCATTTAATCATGCAAAATAAGATAATTTTATGTTTCTGTTGCAATTATTGTTGAAGTTTGTGGGCAGGAATCACAAGCCTTTTACTTCGCTCCTCACAGTTATGTCCTCAGCCTGTCATGAAGAGAAGTCTGTCTGTGGTGGTTAATTTGGTAAACACCAGAACCCCAAGCAAAGTTAGTGGTGTGCCTATGCCACCCATCTGTAGTATAGGTGGCACCTATAGCACATGGAAGTGCATGATGACATCAGGCACTCAAGATGACTTAAGAGCTGAATAAAGAGGAATTTCCCTAGTTGTTAACTTGGACTCAAGAGGAATATTGGAATAGGAAATAATAGCTTCATAAATTGTCTTTGGCATCCTTTATGCACCCTTGTGGTAACATAGCATGATTTTTTTCCCTCCATCTGCTGGGGATAATGACTTCATTGCTTACTTGGCTGTGAGTTGTATAGATTTCAGTAATTAAACCTCTGTTTTTGTAAAGATTATAGAGCTGTATCAAGCAACAAAGTTGCTACAAGCTTTTGCTTAAAATCCTCTCTGACAGGCAATCTCACTAATTGTTCCCTCAACTGAACTCTGTTCCTATGGCTTAAGAATATGTATCAATAACTTCAAGGTACAAATGAGTCAAGGGGTTGCAATTATCCTCAAAACAAACATTGCTGAAAGACACAAGCTAAGCCATAGAAAAACATGGTTAAAGGTAATTTGCCTTGTTCAATAGTGACCCCATTGCATAATGATATACTTGGGATGAATACATAGCAACGTTTAAAGACTTATTTTTTCAAAAGTGCTTAACTTTCATTTTATTTCCACACCCCCCCCCCCCGTCCCCCCGCCCTGTAATAGTGTCATGACTCAAGGTGGAATTAAAACACAACTAGACTATATTGCACAATCAGATTTTAAGCAGATTTGTCACAGAGTGTGGTACATACACGCCAACAGCCTCATGGAAAAAATTCTCTGAGCTCCTGCTGCCCACTCTGCACTAAACTGCATGAACACACATGAAGTGGGACAGCTGTGGAAAGGGATTTCAGTGGATACCAAAGCACTGAGGACCTCTGCTCTACCATTAATTCCTCTGAACACTGGCCAGGGAATTTTTGTTTCAGAGACTGTTAAGGTAAGAGATGAGTGAGGGAAAGCTGATTATGTATTGCCTACTGATTCCAGTACAGCAAAAAGGTAAAAGTTAAGCAAAACTCATTATTTTATTACAATATCATAGTCTTTTTGATATACTACGCTCTGAAGACTTTTGCAAGTCCCAGAGCAATATTTTGGTATGTTGATTTGAAAAAAAAAGTATTGTAAGAGCGTTTATGGAGATTTAATATTTTCTAGTGTTAGCATTTCTATTTTTATGTTGCCTACTTTCCCTAATATTTTATTATTCCATTAATTTTAATTAGACTCCCAATTGATTTCAAGTACAGCTAAAGCAGAAAAATGGGAAAAGCTCATTGCCAAGATCGACAAAGATGTCAGAGAGATACATAGTGCCTCCCTTCATGTCTAAAGATTCATATTTTCAGTTCAACACATGCACACACACAGACACATAGAGAGACTAAAACACTTGTGGAACCTGTAATGAGCTGACAGGTTCTTATGTTAATAAGATATCTATTTATCAAACAGCTACGCAGACACCCAAATTTTCACTTGGCTCTTAATTTAAAAAACATTGGTGATGTCAGATTCCCAGTGTCCCAGATTCCCAGTGCCACAAAGAGGCACTAAATCAACACCATTTGCCCCTGGAAACAGCTGGCAGAAGGAGCAGTGCCCTCCAAGCTGAGAACACAGCCTCATGAGCCAAAGTGACTTCCTGTGACCATGGGCATGTTGGTTGGCTGAGAAAGCTCTGAGGTGACTCTTACGTCATTGTGGTCAGATTGGCTTTCAGCTAGTCATAGAATTTGGAAAGAGTGAAGGAGGTGTTGTATTACCTGTGCTCCAAGGACATGACTTTGGACTAAGTAGGATCATGCTGGCCAGCGTGAATGAAACCTTCATGTATTTGGTGTTCTCACCATACCTAGACGAAGCATTGTCTGTGCCCAAATGGAAAATGCATGACACTTTTGGAAGAGAGATCCTGTTTCAGAGACAGGGAATATGGGTGGATCCTTAAAATCATGTATTTGTTCTAATTAGTAGCAATACCTTATTTTACACAATGTGTTGGAAGGAGACATTGTTTGCTGCAGCCCAGTGCATGGCCACATTTGACCCTCATTGTAAAGGAACAAGCCACACTGTTTCTACCGGAAGCTAAGGGGAACCGGTGCAATGTCATTTTGCAAACCTGAAGTCTTGGGGCTGTCCAATGTGGTACTTTAAAATGCTTTTCAGTGCAACCCTAAGGAATACGTGTGTGGGACCGAACAGCTCCTGGTTGTGTACTTGACCCTCTTGTGGGACAGCCACCTTCCTATCCCCTCAGCTACCCAAGAGCACACTTTCTGCAGTGGAAATCCCACTCAGAGCCCTTCCCTCCTCTTTGCTGGCTAGAGGTGAACAGTGGAGCAGTTCCCTCCACACCTCCCTTTCTGTAACATCTGCCAAAGGAACAGAGAGAGGAGGTGAAAAACCCTGCTCCTCAGCAGAGTGCCTTCCCACCCAAGCCTGGGGCAGGGTCTCAGAGAAAGGAGAAATGTGGCTGGGGCTGCAATGCTGACTCGGCCAGTGGAATAAAACTTTTTGCTGCTATATAAGGATGACAGCTCCTTTGAATATTGCTTAGTTCTTAACACTACAGAAGTACTGTATGCATGACAACTTTCAAAATTCTCTGAGGATTATCCCCTGTCTCTTTGGTAGACCTTAGAGAAGAAGGTTGCCAAAGAAGAAGTTTCTTAGAGAAGAAACTTACAAAATTCTACACTACTCAAAAGTCCTTGAACAGGATCCAGATGATGTGGGATCATGAGAAAAAGAGACTGAACCATGGTTACAGTCAAGGTGTGCTGCAAGATCACTTCTACTTGCACAAATATTTGCTTCCAAGAGACATAGAGATATACATTCTACAAGACATCATGTTACTTTCCAGTATTTGCACCTGATCAGTGTCTGGTTCATCTGATAGCTGTCTGAGGGTTACAAGGAGTTATCACACTTTTCTGGTAGCATTGAATGGAAGGAAAAAAAAGCTGTAAGAGAAATGATCTATGGACTTCAATTGCATGAACATGGAATGGCAGATAAGAAGCAGATCCATTATTTCCATCTGCAGAAAGCAGACACGTGCTATCTCTATGATCTTTACTGCAGATAAATCTGCAGATGAATCAAGCCTTTTGCATTACGGAAAGCCCTCTGTCCTTTTGGTTCTGAGCATAAGCTCCCCTGGCAGTGTAACAGGCATAATAGTGAAAATGTAGACTTAATAATGCCTTCCAAAGAGAATATACATTTAATCATACACTTCATGTTAAGCTTGTGCTTGAACTTTGATCTTTTAATTCTGGATGTTAATAAACATGCTGTGTGGGATCAAGCCAGTAATTCCTAAGCATATTTATAGCTGCTATTTCCCAATTCATTCCGTTTCCAACCAATTCTTATTGGTAGAGGGGCACAGGGTTTTCCATCATTGCTAGGTTTCCACAACAACAAAGGTCTCCCTTCAGTCTCTTCCCAACAAGACTGGGCTGATTAACTACACTACTGTTTATTTTGCTGTACCTGCCAAGTATATGGCAATGCAGAAATAGGAAAAAATAGACTAATGTGAATATGTGGACAGCAGAGAATGCCAGAACAAATATCACCCCTGAACACGCAGCAGTTCCCATTTAATTTCATTTCAAGACACCAGTGTTTAAGATGCACCTCCCAGACAAACAAAGAAAATGTCAGTTTCAAGTTCACAGGATCACAGAAACATTCAGGTTGGAAAAGACGCTCAGGATCACCGAGTCTGACCCAGAACCCTACCCTACAAGGTTCACCTCTAAACCGTATCCCCAAGCACCACATCCAAACGACCTTTAAACACATCCAGGGTTGGTGATTCAACCACCTCCCTGGGCAGCACATTTCAATGCCTAACCACTCTTTCTGTGAAAATCTTTTTCCTAATGTCCAGTCTAAACCTACCCAGTCGTAGCTTGAGGCCATTCCTTCTTGTTCTATCACTTATTACCTGTGAGAAGAGACCAGCACCAGCCTCTGTACAACGTCCTTTCAAGTAGTTGCAGGGAGCAATGAGGTCTTCCCTCAGCCTCCTCTTCCCCAAACTAAACAGCCCCAGCTCCCTCAGTCATTCCTCATACAATTTATTCTCCAGGCCCTTCACGAGCTCCATTGTCCTCGTCTGCACTTGCTCCAGCACCTTCACATCTCTCCTGTATGGAGGTACACATAACTGGACACAATAGTGGAGGTGGGGCCTCACCAGAGCTGAGTACAAAGGGAAAATCACCTGCTGAACAAAGCATTTCCTGCTGAACAAAGCCTTTCTGATACAAGCCAGGATGCCATTGGCTTTCTTGGCCACTTGGGCACACTGCTTTCTCATATTCAGTTACTTGTCGATCAGAACCCCCAGGTCCCTTTCTGCCAGACAGCTTTCCAGTCACACTTCCCCAGGCCTGTAGTATTGCCTGGGGTTGTTGTGACCCAAGTGCAGGACCTGGAATTTGGCCTTGTTGAAGCTCATCCCATTAATGTTGACCCACTGATCTAATGTATCCAAGTCCCTCTGTAGAGCCTCCCTACCCTCATGAAGATCAACACTCCCACCTAACTTGGTGTCATTTCATTCAGTTGTTCATATCATCACAAAATATGCAATGAAATCATTTATGAAAAATGGTTTTGCTTGAAAAGTAATTACTCTTTTTTTTTTCCTTTTCCTTTTTTTTCAGGAACCCTGACAAGAAATGGAAAGGTGTATGTTTGGAAACGTAAGTAAGGAAAGCTGGAGATAGATCGTGCAAAAAATTGCTTCTTTCTTCTCTTTCTTTTCAACTTGCTGTTGCATGTCAAGAAATACTTAGGAGCGATGAAGTGAGAGTGGAATAAGGATGATCTTCCATGATGAAAAGCCAAATCTCTTCCCACTTTTCCCTTTCTCCTTTCCCTCACTGTAATTTTACACAAATTTCAATAATGCCCTATACAGCCACCTGGACACTTTGCCCATGAGCCTGTCATCATATATGGATGTCCTCCAATTTTAGTGAAGCTTTTCTATGGATGCATACAAGGAATTGAAGCAAGCAGTGAAAGAATGTAGAAATGTCTGCAGCTATTGACTTTCAGATTGAACACTGAACTGTTATGTCTACTTTTCTGATGACTGTAATATCAATAGCGTCCTCAGAAAGTGTGACTGAGATCGGAGCTGACATTCAGGATGTGTACTGCATGGGGAATGCTGTTACCTATTTGCTATACATCCCACCCTCAGGCAAAAGAAAAGAAATCTAAACACAGTTATTACTGACAAAATTACAGGTAAGAGTTCAAATCAAATCCTAAGAGCGACTGCTGGACTTTGGTTTGGAGCAGAGCTTGGAGCAGTATTTCATACTCAGTTCTCATAGCCACAGTGGGTCAAATCAAAAGCTTGTTTCACATTTCCTTTGAATTGTGAGAGTTCATAATCAGGATCATAACTTTGCTGCTCAGTGGATACATATTTATTGGCATTAGTGTTTCTGAATGGATTATCTCAACCATTGTGGAGTACAGATTCTGCAGTTTAATTCAAGGTGAGCATGAGCAGAGTCAGAGCAAATATTCTGGAAATTTTCCAACAGAAAAGTCTTTGTAGCAAAGCTATGAATTTGATGAATCTGTTGAAAGAAATCCAGCTTATATCTGACCAAAACCCAACTATTTTTCAGTCAGCTCACCTATCTTCCTTTTCCCTTGCAGGGTCTACCACCCTCCATGGGCTCATACAGCCCTTCAGAAGGACTGGGAAACAATAAAGGCAGTTTTGGGTATTTGGGAAGCATGTTTTGCACTATAGGCCGGAAACTCTCACGCTGACAATACTTGACTGTCCCTCAGCTGAAGTACTGTAGAGTTTTTGGATGCATTTTCAAAAACAAACATGAACATTTATTCTCAGAATCTCTCTGTTCTCCCATGAGAGGAAATTATTTTTTTGACAGGTAACTTGGCATCTTTGTGCCAGTCCACCATAGTTCTGCTTTAGTGGTCATTCAGTGATGCAGAAACTCAGTTTCTAGCTCACCAATGTCTGTAACTGTACCATCAGGATCAGACTCACAAGCAAAGGTCAGCTCAGTGTGTGGTCCAGCTTCCCATGCACACTGGGTGGGGACAAGGCTGTTCAGGTCCTCTCCTGATTCATCCTGAGACCAAATAAGCTTTGAGGTCAACGTCATAGAGGGATTTTTTTGTGCCAGAGAGAACTGCTCATCAGAGGCTACCAAGTGTGTCACAGACCTCCAAACAGCTATTAGATGGAAATAAACATTGGCAGTTATTGAGACATACTAGATAGGACCTCATGACCTAGAAATGGAAAGCTCCATATAAACCATTTTCTCAAGCAAAATTATGCCACAAGAAAGAATAGGCTTACTTTTCATCATCTCTTTGTATTAAAACCATTGCTAACATGTTTCTTGATAACTTGATTTATGAAGTTTGTGACAAATCACTTGCTTAATTGAAATATGTCAGCTCTCTAAATACTGAAGTTAATTATCCCTCTTTTTCTAGTGGAAGCTGACCTTTAATTGTACAATATTAATCCACATATTGTATGAATTATGCGAAATATCCATTTTGTGTAGAGAGAGACATGCACGTGTTATTGCAGTGGAGTACAGTTACATAATTATTTTTAATTTAGGATATTAGTTTAATTAAATACTTGCAGAAACCAAGCTTTTCCGGGAAATTTGCAATTACAATCAATTTGAATGTGCAGCCACATTAATACAGTGACAAGCCCAATAATAAAAACTAAGTAAGTAATTATAGGCAGGTGCTGAACAGATGTGTAAATAGAAGGTCTCTGCATGGAACATTCTTATATATCATTTTGAAAAGTGAAAGAAACCTATTATCCATAGCCATTCATATATGCAGTTGTAATCAGTCACAAAAACGTTGCTTCTTTGGATTTAGATAAATCATTTAAAAATATGTACGGCACTTAACGCTTTCATTTTCTGTTTCTTGAAAAAAAAGTCTATTTGATTGAAGACTGCTGCTCTACTGTGCTCAAAGAGTCTGCCACACTATTGAAATATATTCTTCTTTCAACACATTTATGATGAGTGGGTTTTGAGTTTGGAATGGCTTAACAGTCAAAACAATTCACATTCCATATCACAAGTTGAGCTTTATTTAAAGAAGGGAGGAGGCTAAGGCTAGTTTAGTGTTGTTTGCTCAAGCCAGTGGATTGCCAAATGCCCAATTTTACTTCAAAATCCTTACCAAACAATGAAATTGCGTTACTACTGTGAATCGGTTCTAGATAGATTTAAAATGGTTGTTCTTTTTGTTTCTTTGTTTGGTTTTGATTTTTTTTTCTCTTCAAATCAGTATATTAAAATATACCTCAAGTCTTTTATTTTTGTGTGGAATCTCTTCTTCTATAGTGTGTTAGCGACAACCATATCTATGATGTAAGTGATTAAGTGAAACCAAAATAGTTTCTGTAACAATCATATAGAAACCTGAAGGAGACACTGACATCCAAGGAAAGATGCAGATGAGTCAGCACCCTGGATGGAGAGGGAACGTGCAGATCACAATGTCTAAAGCAGTCATGCCTAAACAAAGGGCATATTTAAACTAGACTCTTTCAGGAACTTTGATGCTTTATTCCAGACTGCAGAGATCTGTCTTCCCTTCCTCAAGGTTCACAGGTCTAAAATGGATTCCAGTGGCTCTTCTCAAGCATCACTGGAAAAGAAGTGGAGTGTTTTTCTCATTCTCAGGAATAGTCACTTCAGCTATTGGCACCGTGGAAAGCTGGCATAGTGCACCATTCTATTCCTTATCCCATCGTGTGCAGGGCCACCATCTTATCTGGAAAGGGAGCAACAGTTGCCACATCTGGAGACAGATTAATCATGAAGCTGTACAAGTTCTGCTGTAATAAAAACTTTCTGGACAGATTCCAGTTATCTATTTCATTTGTAAAAGGCCAAATTTGAAAGCACAAATTTGTATTCCAAATGTGTTATGAAATACTTCATATGGGGAAAGAGAACAAGTGGAGAATGCAGTCTTGCAACCTGCAGAATCCTGAATAGTCCCTGTGGATAACAAAAACTGCAGTAACTTCTATATGGCGTGCTGGTATACTACTTTTTTATGCTACTACAAGTCAGCCTGCAGCCAGTATTAGAGCAGAAAGATGACACCATTACATATAGCAAACTTTCCTTTCCCTCAACACCAGACTCCAAGACACTCCAGGATTACCTGTAGAAAATGCAAAACAAGGCAGTATTTTTTTCTCATGAAAAGTAAACAAATTAAAATCATCATGCAAGACAAAACAGTCTCAGAAATCTTCCGGTAGCTTACTGCTACCACATGCCATCCTTGCTACAGGAGCATGGCTGAAAGGATGGGCAGGCTTTCTGTGGTCAACATGCTTCAGCTCCTGAACAGCAGAGGTTTATTTTAGTGAAAGACTTTGTGCTTCCAGTCAGAAAGATAGGAACAAATATTTTGTCTTTGTCAGATTAGTCAGACTTAAAACAGCAGTTGTGAGAAACTGATGAGAGAAGGACTTGGCTCTGAATGAAGTCTGGATTTTCTTAAATACATGGAGTGCTGCCTATAAAACAAACCTCAGACATTCTAGTATGGAGAGATTTTGATTGTCTTTTCAAAAAACCAGTGACCTGAGTTCCCTGCACCCCCACAGTCAGCCATTCATACCTCCTTGTAACTTTGCTTGTGTTCCCTTTCCAGTGGCTCCTGTAATCTCACAGTTCATCCATGTTTGGAGTCTGAAGAGGCAAAAAGGGAGCTTTTGGAAGAATCTAGAGAAAAGCCACATCACAGGTGCAGAGAAACACAAGACAGCTCACCCCTCAAGGGCAGTTCAGAGATAGTCTTTGTGACCCACATGAGTTAGCACCAGCACCAAATCAAGACTGTGGCTTCAGCACCATGCTGAGCCAAACTGGCAATAACCCTCTCCAGCTGCACCAGCAACTGTACATGACTGCAGCACACTAGGTTTGTGTTAGGGTAGGAATCTTTGCAATATGGCCCTTGCCACCCAGACAGGCATACCTCTAGCAGTAGGTGTTCAAGTTGCTTTTGCTTCTCTGAAAGTCTTTGAGTGATGAGAGTACTTGTGGCCCCAGTCCTCTCAGCAGAGAACCCAGTGCCTTCAGCTGTGTTTTAGTTGTGTGGGAATTGTTCGAGCTCACTACTGTTGCCACAGCTGCTAAAGGAAAACATTTAGTTAAAGATGGGGGTAAGCACAGAATTTAGATGTAAGCATATGGCAGTCAAGCTGCTGCCCAAGAGCTTCCATAGTTATGTGGCACCTTATGTTGTCCAGAACACTTGGAATTTTTCAGATAATGAAAGCTAATGAAGACAGCTATTATAGTTTTATGCTGCACTTGCTTCCTGATAGAGTTGCCAATCCAGTGCTTTGAATTCTGTGCCAATAGTTTTGACACAAGTGAAAGAGCAAGCTGTGCTTTTAACAGATGCAAATGCTTTGGTCTCATTGATTTCTGCTTTTTCAAAATCATTATCACATATGTGGGATTTCAGACACATACTTCCTCTGAAGTGACAACATTCAGGCAATCGTAACAACATTTTCACAGGGCTGGAAATCTTTTAAAGGGAAAAAGCAACTGGCATTATCTAGCAACTCTTTTACTGTCCTGCAACACATGCTAGGCATGGTTAGGAATGTCCTGCATTGCAGTCACAGTGTTATACCAGCAACAAGACATGTTGCTGAATTTTGGGGAATTTGCAGTCCTTTCATTGATGGCTACAGAATGAAGATAAACACAACAGCATTACACATTAAATCACCAATTAGAAATTCCAGATTTGAGACCAGCTCATCATGTACTCTTAGTGTTTCTCATTCAATTTTCCCATGACTCAGTCTAGGGTACAGATTCTGAAATAGTGTGAAATTTCTTACTTTGCTTGAACATGATTGTCACAATACACCAAGAATATGATATCATCTATTTGGTTCTTTTAATGGCTATTTTAGCAACAGGAAGTGCATTGAAAATTAATTATATCTGTGAAGGTGATTAATATAACCTACAGATATTGTAATGCACAAGAATCTCTTCCACTGAAGGTTATATCAGCTTTTCTTCTGTCATTAAATATGTACAATGTTAATTCTAAACTTTTGTTTCATGCAGACAGGATCTGACCAATCTTGGCACCGTATGGTATTCATCAAAGACAGAAATAGTTCAGACTTTGTAAAGCCTTGGCTCTACTAGTGTGTGTGTTGGGATTTAAATGGTGCATGGTGTATAATGAAATGTAAGTGAAGGTTGCTCTGAGAAACCAGTGAGGCTTTGCTTTGAGCCTTTGAACAGAAGGAGGTCCTAGCATAATTCCTTACTTAAACAAATCTATGGTTAGAGCAAAGCATGGTCTAATTGGGAAAAGCTATGACAAAAACTGTATTTAATTTTTTTTTGGACTGTAAAAAGTTATTTTTCTGTCATCTTTCTGAAGATTTGTTACAAATGAAAAAAGGGCATATTTTGCAAAATGAAGTGTTATTTTCAGGTTGTGTAATTTTCACTTAACTATTCCAGAATCTTTCATTTTCCCACAAACTTTGCCATCTTTTCTGCAGTAAAAACAATGTAATGAACCCGTTGCAGATTTTCCAGAGCATACTTTTTGGTAGCGAAAGGAAAATAGAGTTCAAGAAAATTAAGCTATACTGACAAAGAAAAGCCATGTCATAGAGTGCAAAGACTGACTCTTCAGGTACAGACACTTCAGTCTCTGCCCTTAGCAGAGTAGCTCACCAAGGAGTTGTGTTTTCATCAGCTCTTGCTCCGCTTTTCTTTCTTTTTCTCTCTTCCCTCCTTCTTTTCCTCTGTCCATTGATGAATATCTTCACATTCAGGCTGCCAAGTCAGAATGTGTGGCTTGCAGATTAATGCAAAACGAAATAAAAATTAACAAATTCTATCTGATAAGGACACTGTCACTTTTTAAATTACTGTTCTGACCTAGGTTGCAAGCAAATACTGAAAAAGTTCCCTCTCCTTTTTGTGTTAAAAAAAAAAATTACAAAATCTGCACATACAAGGTGCAAAGTAACTCTGACAGAGCTGGAGGGTTTGTCCCAAAGAAAAGACATCCTTTCTGGGCACAAATGCTTTTTGAACCTTGTGCTTTTATGCTGTCCATTTAACAGAAGCAAATAGCTGTCTTTACAAACTTCTCTTATTCAATCAAATTACCAGGTAATTTAATAGCTTTTCTGTCATTTTCTTACTTCTGTCACTTTCTTACTGCAAAGAACAGTGATTAATTTGCTATCATAAATTAGAGGAGTATCATATGGGCACTTGTTATAATGCACTCTAGCAGTGCAGACCAGGGCTTCATCCCTCCCTAACTGCACCTTCTGTTACTCCTGTATCAGGTGGGACTTCTCAGAGGAGATGACAACATTCTGAGTATAGGTGGCAGGCAGAAGGTTGGCTCAGGAGTCACCATGCTTATCCTCTGAAAGACTTTATCTTACAGTATTTGCTTTCAGTGGACGTGGTTTCTTTGACAAATGCAAAGAGATACAGGAAGAGTCTAATTACAGTTACTTACACTAAATTGTGACATATGTATCCATCTGTCTTGATTTTGGAGACACTTCTTACTTGTTTGTGCCCTTATACAACACCACCTACTCACACTGAGTACTTTAGATTGTAATATAAAGTAACACTCAGTACCTAGGGTACTCAGAATATCCCTCCTAGGATACTCCCTACTAGGGTTTTGCCTGCCAGGGCAAGGCAGAAGATTCTTGCTCCCAGACTTTCTCCTTGGGTATTTAACTATAAGCCAAGACAACCCATTAAACCAACTTGTGAACCTCTAAGTTGTTCAACATGTATTACAACATGGTCATATGTAGCTAGAAAAAAAAAAATCGAGGGCTGTCAAGATCCAAAGTTTGCTCTTCAATTATTTCTATCATTAGACTAACACTTGGCTCTCAGCTTCCCTCATGGTAATGCTGTGGTTGGAGTGGTACCTCAACTTGCATTTTCATGTTACACCATCCAGTGATTTGCATCAGTCTGTTTTTAATCACATCATGCCAAAATCGACCAACTATAATTGCGACTCAGGGCAGGCTGTGTTCTGGAAAGGACATAAATGAGGTCAGCTATCAGAGTAGGATGCAGCTTCATGGTTATGAAGTGGAAGAGCAATCTGTGCACTAACTTGGCCTCTCCCCCATTACATAATTGAAAGAGCATGGCACTAATGGGAAGAAAGAGAAAATGAAGTATTTGTGACTTCATCCTTACCCATCTCATCCCCTCAGTTTTTGTTTTGTATATTTTTCAGCTGCAGGAAAAGGAAAACATCCTTATTTTTGTTTAATTTCTTAAGCATTCTATTTACAAGATCAATTAAAAAAAACCCAACTTCAAATCTCAAAATACTTCCTCTCTCTTCCTCCCATAATTTCAGTTTGTCAGAAAAAATACACCCATAAATCCATACTGTTTGCACATGTGCATACAGCATCCAAACTGCACTGTGGTCTGCAGTGTGGTGAGAGCTTCTGCATAGCTGGAGAGAGGCAAGGAATGGGATTTGAAAGGTGGGAAATCTCCTGAGCATACCATTTCTCTTTTTGTGCCTCAGGTCCAACACTGACCAAAGTCAGAAAGTGAGTTTGTAGCAGCTTCAGTAGGCTTTGGAACAGTCTCTAATGAGTTAAAACATCAGCTTCATAATAGCCGCCAACATTTTTTTAACTAGGAAATATTAGCAAACGTGATAACACTGTGAAATGTGGTGACAATAGGAATACTGTTCATATCTTGTTCATTCAAGTTATGACACAAAGTAGAAAATACTATTAAAACCATGTGGTGATCCTTAAAGTATCTGGCTTTGTTTAAGGCTACTATTGTTTTGAAAGATCAAAGGTAAACCAAAGACTTTACAAATCGTTTTGTTAATCAGACAGTGGTGATACAAAGATCACTGTAAGCTTAAAGGGAAGAGGGAGTCTGGCTTTCATTCTGCTGCTGCAGAAGTGGAGGAAAAGGGACCTGAGATGCGGAAAAGGGCAGAAAAAGAGCCTTCCTTCCCACTTCATTGCTCTTTATGTATAAATCAGTCATAGGAGTGGACTCTTGGAGGTCTTCCCTGGAGGGAAAGAATGAGGTTATCACACAGTTAATTTGGCTCCAGAGCTAAAAGGAAAACTACCACATGATCCCAGCCTTGAAGTAAAACCAACGTAGACAGTAATCACTAACAGCTTTCTTCTTCAGTGGGAGATGCAATAAACCCACAGCACATTCTCAGCAATAGTTTTGATAAATGCCTTGCTGTTTGAGCAGAAACGTAGGGCCCAAAACTGTTACAGCTATGCTCTATACACTACTGAGATAGATCCTATAATCCCATTGATGTATCTTCCATTTTCTTATGGTAAAATGTTTGCCAGATAAAGACTGATTTATTTTTTATACTTCTATAATTCCTCATGGAATTTAAGCTGTTAGATCTAGCAAACATCCTCTTGTAGCATCACATTTATTCTTTCCTCTTTTTCTCTCTACTCACATTTTTGCTTATCGTATCTCCATCCTTTCATGTTCAGACCACTGTCATAATTAACACGTGCCAACTGGTCCCCAACCTTATTTCCTCTTCACTCTTCCACCCCCATGAACAGGAAGGCAGGGAGGTATCACCCTCTGACTGTCACGTGTCCACGGAAGAATGGGAATAATCAGCAAAAGTCAGATAGAATAAAGAGACCCCAAGCCCCCAATGTAGCCTGACAGAGCACCTACTAATGTCAGATCAAATACTAAAAGCCACCAGCAGAAATGGTGTGTCTACAACCTTCTTGCATGCATGAATGGCTCTTCAGGATACCATAACAGCAAAAGAGATGGCTGAAATTGGTGTTAGTAATCCACCTGCTATCTTGAAAGTATCCTTCATGCTCATTATCTAAGGCAGCTTTAGATGTTATTTTACTAAGACTAAGAAATGAGACTTTGAAGGATCTTCCTCTTTTAGGTGGGAGAATAAATTCAATCCAGTGACATATGGCAGATAAATGTGTAAGCCAAAGCTCTCCCAAGCAAAACTGAAAACTTACCACCAGAACAAAGAACAAATTTCATTTAGGCCTAAACCAGCTATGAGAAATCTGCAGATAGTATGACCTAATACTTGCCAAAAATGCAATTACTAATTTTGTAGGCATGACGTTGGACCTCGTTTAGAAAAATATTCTATAAGCTAAGACATCATACCCATACATGGGAAAAAGGTCTATCACCAAAACTCAGTCATGCACTATTGCTAATGGGCATAGAGGGTGAATTTTCAAGGACACTTAGCACTAGATTAGCTCTGGTTCTTTGATGCAATTCCTGCTGACCGATGCCAATTAATTCTTAGAAGATTTCACACACACTCAAAGAATCATCCTGGTTTTACAAGGAAAAATTGCCAGTGGGACAAATCCTGCAGTGCAGAAGCCCAGATGTTCTTGAAAGCACAGTGACTCCATACAAGAATGGACTGTCATGTATAAACTAAGAAATGAATTTTTAATGCTGAAGCAGCTGAGGTGTCCTTATAACTAGAAAGCTTATGCAGTGTTTGGCTCAGGAGATACTCATCCTCAGGACTCAGCTGTATGGCTGAGCTGTTTCAGACTAACAATTCACCAAATTGTAATATGTCTGTTTCAAGCCACAGCAAATAAATGGTTCTTGATTTAATTTAGTTGGTAAAGAGTGCACACACAGAGAAAGGCTTTTCTGAAGTGTTTTGTGTCACTCTAGTCCATAGTGTAAGTTAGTGCTCATGCAATTAACTGAAGCTTCTCTGACCCTGAAAGCCTCTTAAGCAGTGTATATTTGGCATATATTTGACAAACATCTTATATGATCCCATCAAAACATCTTTTGAAATAGATCTTATTTCCAAGTGCATGGGCTAGAGTCCTTCCACCACATGAAAAGCACATTTTACCAAATATACTTTCATAGGCAAATAGCTCATATTGGGAAGCCCTTATTTTCAGACACTTTCTGAATATTTTTCAGTTAGAGTACTTAAAATACTTGTGCATAGTCCCAATTTTTATTATAAAATCAGCTACCAGTATAAAATCAGCTCCTTTTGCATAGGAAAGTTCTGCTAATTATGACACCCTGGAGGTGTACCAGTTTATCTGAGAGGCTCAAGAATTGGTACGAATCAGTACAGAGCAGTTGGATGTAAATTAGCTACAAGTCCTCCAAGTTCAGGCTCTTCAGTTGGATTAATTTTCTCACTCTGAGATTTGTTCCCAGATCAAAAATTCAGGCTTTGGAGCAAGCACAGCAAAAATATTATTAGCAGAAAGATAACATATAAATCAATGAGTGCCCAGTATATATAGTTAAAATATGAAAGAAATTTTTACAATCATGACTAATATTTTCAAGTAATGCCAAATGTGTTACAGATGTTGATAGGAACAACTGCTGACTACAGCATGCTCCAATCCAGAACTGAACAAAATACTTTGGAGAAATTCAGATCAGAACTTTGCAGCCAGCCTCCCTTTAAAACTAATCACAAACAGCAAAACACCGTAAATAATACCAAGCCAATCCAAAATACCATATCCAATTGAAGGTTTTGGAGAATTTGCTAACTTTGCTGATGGTTTCTCATGAAGGGCTGAAGAAATGTTCTGCATGTTAAACCTATGCAACTCAGTGTGGTTTAACAGTGTTGAGGCTGCATACAGAAAAGGGAACCTTGTTAAAGTGCTGGCAGGGTATAGATGTGATGTAATAGATGGTATGTGATGCATTAAACTATCTTGCACATCAGACTTGGACTCATTTCAGTGTCTAATGAGGATGACATTCTAAATGCAAAGAAGCAAAGGCTGAACAGCAGTTGAAAACTTATCACATCTTCCTGTGATAAACTGACGGATCAACTGGTAGTGCTTCAAAAGACATTTTGCCAGTTGAGAATAGTAAATGTGACCATTATTTTGGAAGGCAGACTGACATCCAGTCTCTAGAAACAAGACATAATTTCAAGTGTTTTGAGTGGGTTTATTCTGACTATTCTTTTGGTTGTATCTCATTCATTCCACTTGGGACAAGACTCTGAAGACCAGCAGAGCTTATTGCAAGGAAATTACTTTAAATACAAAGTTTAAAGTTTCCATCTTTCCTTCTTCCAAACTGACCTCTTAAAATGACAAATACACACTTCTGATCCAGATTAAGGGATGCAGAAAGTTTCTCCAGTTTCAAAGCCTTAGCAATAGATCTTACAGTATGATTTCTAGGCATCTTGATTTTTCCACTAATAACATTTATGACAGCTTTCATGTGAGGCAGCCCTAGTATCAGATGCCTTAATGTTTTCCATTACAGAAGGGAAATATCAGGTGATAGCTGGAAAAGCCTAGATAAATATCTTGCTAGCAAGTCAAACTGTGAGCATTGCTGATACTCCAGACAAGTTCAGAAATGATCAAGCACTCCGGAAGATTTTAAAAAGATTAGAAACACATAAGGATAATAACACAACTATGTCATATGAGAAGAAAAAAAAATAGATAGAGGGTCAGTCAGGTGTAAACCCATTAATTATTTTAGCCTCCAGTCCCTCTTAGGCTCAGTGACATACTGGTGCACTAAGCACCACTGAGTGACTCAGGCCAAG